>NC_084558.2:37585827-37688327 GCF_033978685.3 Nerophis lumbriciformis | reverse complement strand
ACAAATTAATTTACAAACCCCAAAACCAGTGAAGTTGGCACGTTGTGTAAATCGAAAATAAAAACAAAATACAATGATTTGCAAATCCTTTTCAACCTATATTCAATTGAAAAGACTGCAAAGACAAGATACTTAACGTGGGAAACTTTGCTATTTTTTGCAACTATTAGCTCATTTGGAATTTGATGCCTGCAACATGTTTCAAAAAAGCTGGCACAAGTGGCAAAAAAGACTGAGAAAGTTGAGGAATGCTCATCAAACACTTATTTGGAACATCCCACAGGTGAACAGGCTAATTGGGAACAGGTGGGTGCCATGATTGGGTCTAAAAGTAGCTTCCATGAAATGCTCAGTCATTCACAAACAAGGATGGGGCGAGGGTCACCGCTTTGTGAACAAATGTGTGAGAAAATTGTCCAACAGTTTAAGAACAACATTTCTCAACCAGCTATTGCAAGGAATTTAGGGATTTCACCATCTACGGTCCGTAATATCATCAAAAGGTTTAGAGAATCTGGAGAAATCACTGCACGTAAGCGATATTACGGACCTTTGATACCTCAGGCGGTACTGCATCAAAAAGCGACATCAGTGTGTAAAGGATATCACCACATGGTCTCAGGAACTCTTCAGAAAACCACTGTCAGTAACGACAGTTTGTAGCTACATCTGTAAGTGCAAGTTAAAACTTCACTATGCAAAGCGAAAGCTATTTGTCAACAACACCCAGAAACAACTTCGCTGGGCCTGAGCTCATCTAAGATGGACTGATTGAAAAGTGTTCTGTGGTCTGACGAGTCCACATTTCAAATTGTTTTGGGAAACTGTGGACGTTGTGTCGTCCGAACCAAAGAGGAAAAGAACCATCCGGTTTGTTATAGACGCAAAGTTCAAAAGCCAGCATCTGTGATGGTATGGGGGTGCATTAGTGCCCAAGGTATGGGTAACTTAAACATCTGTGAAGGCACCGTTAATGCTGAAAGGTACATACAGGTTTTAGAGCAACATATGTTGCAATCCAAGCAGCGTTATCATGGACACCCCTGCTTATTTCAGCAAGACAATGCCAAGCCATGTGTTACAACAGCGTGGCTTAATAGTAAAAGAGTGCAGGTACTAGACTGTCCTGCCTGTAGTCCAGACCTGTCTCCCATTGAAAATGTGTGGCGCATTATGAAGCCTAAAATGCCACAACAGAGACCCCGGACTGTTGAACAACTTAAGCTGTACATCAAGCAAGAATGGGAAATAATTCAACCTGAAAAGTTACAAAAATTGGTCTCCTCAGTTCCCAAACGTTTACTGAGTGTTGTTAAAAGGAAAGGCCATGTAACACAGTGGTGAAAATGCCCCTGTGACAACTTTTTTGCAATATGTTGCTGCCATTAAATTCTTAGTTAATGATTATTTGCAAAAAAAATTCAGTTTCTCAGTTCGAACATTAAATATCTTGTCTTTGCAGTCTATTCAATTGAATATAGATTGAAAAGGATTTGCAAATCATTGTATTCTGTTTTTATTTACGAATTACACAACGTGCCAACTTCACTGATTTTGTGTTTTGTATGATTGTTTAAATGATCTATTATTGAAGTCAAGCTGAGTTTAGATAAGATAAATTGAAAAAAATATAATATTACAATTAATAATAATTAATAAAAAATGTAATACATTGTTATTCGACAAAACATTACTTGCATTGGACCTATTTTGGCTTTAGTTCGAAATGTTACAGAATTTAATCACATCTGTGATTGTTAGGATAGGATGGACTTTATTAATCTCAGTGGGGAAATTCTGTGGTTGCAATGCAAAAAATAAAACAAAACATAATAAAAAATGAACAACTAAAACAAGTAAAAATAATAACAACACTAGTATCATACAGTACATACATAACCTCAGTTTAAGAGTGCATCAAATTAATAATTGCACCAAATACAAACAACAATTTAAAACATATATTTATACATATTAGTAAATTGATGATTTAGATGAATGACCCTGGAGCAAAAATTTAATATTAATGACAAAATAAACTAAAATATAAGAGTGGGCGTGACTGACTTGTCTTTTTGAGCGTCTCAAGCTGTTGGTAAGCTTTGTTTTCTCCTGTGCAGACAAGTCGTCTCCATCCCGCCTCTTCCCATCTCCCACATCAACTCCGCCGCCGCCCGTCTGCACTTCAGGCTGGGTTTGATTCACGGTGCATGCTGGGAAACGCAGTCAGAGAAGAGAGAGAGTAAAGAAAACCAAGGCTGAGTCATCGTGGGTGTATTTTGGGTGAGCACTCATATGCAGGAGAAATCAATGGCACACGAGCCAAGGAAGCTAAATGAGGTAGCGAGGATCAGGTAACAGGAAGGAAGGTGAGGACACGACTGGATAAGGAGGGAAGTGTCATCCATCAGGAGAAACTGTCATACCTGAGCGAGGAGGCGGGAGGAGGTGGATGTCAGGCAAGCGGTACACAATGTGGTCCACCTGCAACGCAACAAAAATATTCCATTGGTAAAACGTATGTATATTTGTGGGGATGCTACTCACATTTTACACTACACTTAAGGTGACAAATAGGAAGTGGAAGCGACTAGAGATAGTGCCAAGGAGAAGGCAACGCTTGAAAACCCTTTTCCAACATTGAAGTCAAAACTTGTTGGTAAAATACGTAAAAGACAATACGTAATTTAAGTGCACCATCTTCAGTAAAGATGGCGCACCTTATGTTGCACGTTATCCAATAACCAACTTTGCTAAATACAATTGAAAAAAACGCTATTATAATAAATTACAAATGTCATTTAAAAATACTTTAAAAATTACCCCAATTTAAGAAAATTGTATGAGAATTATTATATTATATTGGAACAATTATATAATTAATAACTTTACTATTATTTTTTTTTACTATTTTGAAATAATGTATACATCTCAAAAAATATTTTTATTACACAAAATAAAATAATTTTGAAGGAATGACTTATAATATGAAGAAATATATACCAATTTGCAATTGTACTATTTTTTACAATTGAAAATATATACATTTCAATATTTATCAATAATTAATATGTTAAGTACCTGTAAAAAGCAAACATTTTCAAATATTTTTAATACACACAACATACATACATTAAAAGTAAATACTTAGGAAATATGGATTACTTGTACTATTTTAAAATAATGTATACATATTAGAAATATTTTTATCACACAAAACAAAACAAAAATGAAACAACCATTTATTCGTAGTATAGTATGTAATTCACTAAAAATATAATTCACTACTGTAAATAAGTCCACTTCACTGTTCAAACTGCTACACTTTTCTAAAAGTGGAGCCCTCGTAAGTCAACTTTTCAGTGTTAGTGAAAAGTGCCCAGTTACGCCAACATGAACATACATGAACCCAAAAGGGTTTTCCTCGACATGCGCTGTACAATTGGTCCCGTACATGTTCGCAATAAACAAGAAAGTAGGTATTATTCATTAGAAATGTAATATTTTCATGGCTAGAGCATTTAAAACCTGTTTACAAACTTTTCCAACATTATTAGAGCCCTCTAAACACCTTTTAGTCACATTTACACTATTTTAATCTAATATAGTAATGATGCCTGAGGCTGAGCCAATCAGTGGCCACAATACTGAACTGGTTTGGTCTCCTCTGGTTCTGGTGGTCAATACCACTGTTGTAATAATATTTCAAGTTTATTAGGCCATTTGCATGCTTGGAAATGCTTCAATCAGGACCAAAACATTTTAAAATATTCAAAATCAAAATACAAAAATATAAACAAAATCTGCTATGTGCAATACCTGAAGCACTCTGTAGTGAGGAACTACTGTAGTAGGGATGGAAATCTAAAAAAAACCCCTCACGATTCGTTACGACTCTTGGGATGACATTTAAAGTCGGAATCAGTTCTCGATTCAACATGATTCTTGCAATGTACTATTTGGGATAAAAATTATGATAAAACCTTTTCAAAAACTCCTTTTGGCTGCTCACGTGTACGAGTAAGCGCGGAAATGGCCTGACAAAAAAAACATTTTTAATGGATTTTTGAAAGTAAATGATTAATCAAATACTTTCTTGAAATGTATGTATGGATTTAGATATGGAATGAATAAGAAACAACTTATATTCAACTCAGTTAGATATGTCAGTTAAATATGTAATCTTCTCACTGAGAAACTGAATTTTTTTTGCAAATCATCATTAACTTAGAATTTAATAGCAGCAACATATTGCAAAAAAGATGGCACAGAGGCATTTTTACCACTGTGTTACATGGCCTTTCCTTTTAACAGCACTCAGTAAAAGTTTGGGAACTGAGGAGACCAATTTTTGAAGCTTTTCAGATGGATGTCTTTCCCATTCTTGCTTGATGTACAGCTTAAGTTGTTCAACAGTCCGGGGTCTCTGTTGTCGTATTTTTTACGCTTCATAATGCGCCACAGATTTTCAACGGGAGACAGGTCTGGACTACAGGCAGGCCAGTCGAGTACCCGCACTATACTATGAAGTCACGCTGTTGTAACACGTGGCTTGGCATTGTCTTGCTGAAATAAGCAGGGGCGTCCATGATAACGTTGCTTGGATGGCAACATATGTTGTTCCAAAACCTGTATGTACCTTTCAGCATTAATGGTGCCTTCATAGATGTGTAAGTTACCCATGCCTTGGACACTAATACACCCCCATACCATCGCAGATGCTGGCTTTTGAACTTTGCGCCTAGAACAGTCCAGGTGGTTCTTTTCCTCTTTGGTCCGGAGGCCACGACGTCCACAGTTTCCAAAAACAATTTGAAATGTGGACTCGTCATACCACAGAACACTTTTCCACTTTGCATCAGTCCATCTTAGATGACCTCAGGCCCAATTAAGCCAGCGGCGTTTCTGGGTGTTGTTGATAAATGGCTTTCACTTTGCATAGTAGAATGTTAACTTGCATGTACAAATGTAGCGACGAACTGTAGTTACTGACAGTGGTTTTCTGAAGTGTTCCTGAGCCCAAGGGGTGATATCCTTTACACACTGATGTCACTTTTTGATGCAGTACCGGCTGAGTGATCGAAGGTCACGGGCATTCAATGTTGGTTTTCAGCCTTGCTGCTTACGTGCAGGCATTTCTCCATATTCTCTGAACCTTTTGATGATATTACAGACCGTAGATGGTGAATTCCCTAAATTCCTTGCAATAGTTGGTTGAGAAATGTTGTTCTTAAACAATTTGCTCACGAATTTGTTCACAAAGTTGTGACCCTGACCCCATCTTTGTTATTACCTTTTATACCCAATCATGGCACCCACCTGTTCCCAATTAGCCTGTCCACCTGTGGGATGTTCCAAATAAGTGTTTGATGAGCATTCCTCAACTTTCTCATTTTTTTTGCCACTTGAGCCAGCTTCTTTGAAACATGTTGCAGGCATCAAATTCCAAATGAGCTAATATTTGCAAAAAATAAAGTTTTCCAGTTAGAACGTTAAGTATCTTGTCTTTGCAGTCTATTCAATTGAATATAGGTTGATAAGGATTAGCAAATCATTGTATTCAGATTTTATTTATGATTTACACAACGTGCCAACTTCACTGGCTTTGGGTTTTGTTTATACTGTAATAATGTTAGCTTCATCATTACCGTTAAAGCACAACAGCGACATAACTACTGTCTAGTTAGCATCAAAACGTGCACACAGTGACTTCCTGTTCAGTACAAAGTAAGCTTCAAAATAAAAGCGCAGCAGTATTCACCTGAACTCTACCAGAGCAACTAACAAAATGCACCAATTTCATGTTGTTTGAAAAGATTTGTGCATCTATGAAAACATTGTCATTGTCGTCAAATCATACAACAAAATCAGACTTTAGATGTAATGAGTGTATTATTACACTATATAATAAGTAAATGTGCAAGGAATGGCTAGTTTTGACTTCTGTTTTGGTGATGTCGACGACCGCTGATGTCAACGTCTGCATAAACGCGTTCCACTCTCAATATAACGAACTAAAACGTTATAAAAGCGCCCCATTTGACTTTTAGAAGCTTTTATGTGCGATAAGAGAACTCGGCCGATGCATAATTGATCAATCAATCAGCCACTCAGCAGGCGGCCATAATGGGAAGTTCTACACTGGAGCTGGGGATGAATACTTTATGAAAATCTGACATATACTGTAAAGCCAAGGACACAACTAAAAGGGAGGGTGATTGTGAAGAAGAGCTGCTATTGATCTGTCTGCTCTCTTCTAGTCTGTGTAATTGAACTCCAACCAGCTCTCACACGCTTTCACCTCTGTGCCACCAAAATGTACTGGAGAATCCCTAAAAATGTTTTTTTTAAAGCAACCTTTCCGACAATTCAGATTGATGCTAATTCAATCACCTCGCCACTGCTCGCAGGTTCGATCCCGTAGGAGACATTCCCGTCAGAGAACATTCCCCTGCAAAGACAAGAACACATGAAGGAGGAAGGTCAAATTATTAGGTACACCTGACATCCACAACCTTTATCTGACTTGCACGTGCATTTATGAGTTGCTGTACCTAGTGAGGATAGGGGAGCGTCTGCAGCTCCATTGACACAAAATGTCTAACTAAAATATGTCATAAAATTGAGGGAAAAGATGAAAAGACTGCTGCAAATGTGCAACATGTGAAACTATCCATCCATTTTCAATCCGCGTGTCCCCAATACCTAAAAAATAGCTTCTAAATAAATCAAAAGTTACTTTTTTTCCATTGAATAATAACTTACTCAGTAATTATTTGTGGAAGGAAACTGCAGAATTAAGTCTTAAAAAAAATAAAAATACATAAGTGTACTAAAAATAAAAATAGGTGCACACATTTTTTTTCAGGTGGAATAAAATGATTCAGTCAAATTATTTTCATTTTTCAAGGGAATTTTTTTTTTTTCCTGAGTCAAATCCTATTTTTAAAGTTAAATTTTTCCCCCCAGATTGAAATTTATTTTTTCAGTTTCAGACCTTTGGCACAAATTTAGCGTGCAGGCCGTGTCATGACGGGCAGCTTAGCAAAAAGGACCGTGGTGCCTTCAGTGAAGGTAGGAACAAAGACATTTCAATTCCACACGTTATATAGGCAACATTTGAGGTCTCCAACCACCGCACCGCGGCTGCAAATAATTTTTTATCATAGTTGATAGCATGTGCCCCATGTGAAATTCGGGCTCAAAGTCTGAAACTGAATTTTTTTTAAAAGGATTTGACAGTAGAAACAGTAGGGACGGCGTGGCGCAGTGGGAGAGTGACCGTGCGCAACCCGAGGGTCCCTGGTTCAATCCCCACCTAGTACCAACCTCGTCATGTCCGTTGTGTCCTGAGCAAGACACTTCACCCTTGCTCCTGATGGGTGCTGGTTAGCGCCTTGCATGGCAGCTCCCTCCATCAGTGTGTGAATGTGTGTGTGAATGGGTAAATGTGGAAGTAGTGTCAAAGCGCTTTGAGTACCTTGAAGGTAGAAAAGCGCTATACAAGTACAACCCATTTATCATTTATCATTAGAAAAGAAAAATATAAAAACTGGAGAATTTTTTTTTATTGTTTTAAAATTTGAATTTGAAAAAAACAGAATCTCAAATATCCAAATATATGAAAATGAAGAATTAATTCAAAAACATTACAAGACTAAATCATAATTTTATTTACACTAAAAAAAACTTACCGTATACTCATTTTCATTTTGAATACACTCATGTGTAAATTCGAAATTCAAAATAAAAATGTGATTTTTCAGTTTCAAATTGTTTTTTTTTTCTAAGAACAAAAATGGTGGCCGCACTTCAGCTTTTACTTGAGTCATATTACGGTACTCTAAATCAGGCCAGGGGGCTTAATCCAGCTCTGGAATGACATCATCCGAGACCCCCGAGTGTAGTTCAAAACTTGGGAGAAATACCTTTTCGCAGCAAATTCCTGAACACACTAGAGTGCTCCTGTTGTAAAGAAGAACTTGGACCACTGCAAACACATCCTTGCACTGACATTTTAACTTTGCTAGCAAATATAGAACACGAGGATCCGAAAGTGTGATTTACATAACTGGGCGCTCCTCAAGGCATCCCTTTAAGGCATGGGTGTCAAACTCTGGCCCGCAGGCCAAATTTGGCCCCTTGTAATTTCATTTGGCCCTTGAGGCAATATCAAATTAACATTAGAGCTGGCCCGCCAGTATTATATAGCGGCGGTGCCGCTGTTACACCGCTATTACTCATACTTGCCATCCCTCCCGATTTCCCCGGGAGACTCCCAAATTTCAGTGCCCCTCCTGAAAATCTCCCGGGGCAATCATTCTCCCGAATTTCTCCCGATTTCCACCCGGACAACATTATTGGGGGCGTGCCTTAAAGGCACTGCCTTCAACGTCCTCTACAACCTGTCGTCACGTCCGCTTTCCCTCCATACAAACAGCGTGCCGGCCCAGTCACATGATATATGCGGCTTTTACACACACACAAGTGAATGCAAGCCATACTTGGTCAACAGCCATACAGGTCACACTGAGGGTGGCCGTATAAACAACTTTAACACTGTTACAAATCTGCGCCACACTGTGGACCAACACCAACACATTTCGGGAGAACATCCGCACCGTAACACTACATAAACACAACAGAACAAATACCCAGAACCCTTTGCAGCACTAACTCTTCCGGGACGCTACAATAAACACCCCGCTACCACCAAACCCTGCACCCGCCCACCAAGTTAATATTGATATTTACCTCAGAAGGCTGCAAATAGAAAAGAGGCATTCCATTTTTAATTTAAATTTTATTTAATATACCATTGATGTTTTTTCGTTTGTTAAGTTATAAGCGTTCCATATTCAGCGTTAAAGCAAATCTGTGTAGCAAACTGAGCAATAATTAACGTTTTATTCATGCACTTTCTCTTGCTACTTCAAGGCTTAAATGTTTGATTCATTCATTATTGTTATTTTATTTTCAAATTTATTATTAGCCTGTGGAAAAGTTTATTTTGATATTTACCTCAAAAGGCTGCAAATAGAAAAGAGGCATTCAATTTTTATTTACATTTTATTTGATATGCCATTGATATTTTTTAATTATTATTATTATTTGAAACTCGATTTTGCATGTCACTATAAAGTTATATAAGCCTTCCTTGTTCAATATTCAATGCAAAACTTGTTTGGGTCCCTACTAAAAGGTTAATTTGTTCAACCTTGGCCCGCGGCTTTGTTAAGTTTTACATTTTGGCCCACTCTATTTGAGTTTGACACCCCTGCTTTAAAGCCTCTCCTTTCATAATGTGATTTATGTAAGTAAGGTGTTGCTGTAGCTTGTTTAGCAGTTACAAGTCATTTGTTCAACTTCTTTAGTTATAAAAGTGGGGTTCCTCAAGGTTCCATTTTAGGTCCTCTCGTTTTCATAATTTGGGCTATTCAACTGGTGGCTCAGTTTGAAAAAAAACAAAACTTGTGTTTTGCACATTTGGGCTCTCACCACAGGCCATGACAGGTGGACACAGCCGCCCAGGAGTCTGGCAGACCTCGGACACGCCCTTGGTAGTAGCAGTGCTCTCCGCCCTGGAAATGAATAAAGACTTAAGTCATGTATGACACACACAAGCTCGCCTGTCATACACATGTAACAGTTTCATGCCTTTATTTTGAGCCCCAAAGAATAACATAAACACATACAACTTAACACAATATTAGGAATGGAGAGTTGCAGATTTACAATCATTTAGAAATGTGAAGCATCAGCAAAACAGAAAATAAGGACGACAACACGTTGACGTATAACAAGACAAGCATGACTCGCATGCCAATATTAATACGTAGATAAAAGATATACATATTTTATATGACAAAATAAAAATAACTCCAGTGGGGGAGTTGGTAAATTACAGCTTTGATTTTTGGTTGAAAAAGTACATAACAAAAATATAACTATATTTGTTATACATCTACTAACTATACGATGTTACGTAACTATCATTATTATAGTTCTACCCAGTGGAGACGTTTGTTGGACAAAAAGGTTGGTGTACATACATATATACTTACACATATGTACATATAACCATATACATAGAGTAGAGTACAGGCCAAAAGTTTGGAAACACCTTCTCATTTAATGCATTTTCTTTATTTTCATGACTAGATAGTCCCTGAAGGCATCAAAACTATGAATGAACATATGTGGAGTTATGTACGGTATTTAACAAAAAAAGGTGAAATAACTGAAAACATATTTTATATTCTAGTTTCTTCAAAATAGCCACCCTTTGCTCTGATTACTGCTTTGCACACTCTTGGCATTCTCTGGATGAGCTTCAAGAGGTAGTCACCTGAAATGGCTTTCACTTCACAGGTGCCTTCAGTGACAATCTACAATGTAAATAGTCATGAAAATAAAGAAAACATATTGAAATGAGAAGGTGTGTCCAAACTTTTGGCCTGTACTGTACATATATAAACACATACATGCATATATAAACATATACATACATACTATACCTATATAATCATAAATATGCATATTTATATGCATATATACAGTTGCAGGTTTACAATCATTTAGAAATGTGAAGCATCAGCAAAACAGATCATAAGGATGGCAACGCGTTTACGTATAACAAGACAACCACGACTGTGGACAACCACAATGTATCGCATGCCAATGTTAATACGTAGATAAAAGATATATTACATATTTTATATATGAAAAAAAATACAGAGTGCAGGAATTGGTAAATTACAATTTTGCTTTTTGGTTGAAAAAAGTACATAACTAAAATATATAATTATATTTGTTACTAGTATATAGCTACTATTCATTATAACGTAACTATTATTATCGTAGTTCTCCCGAGTGAACAAGTTTGTTGGACAAAAAGGTTAGTGTACATAAAATAACTAAAATAGTTTAATTCATAGAATATTATTATGACAAACAAGGCAATAAACTAATGATAATTTAATCTTTACCTATAAGGAAGTTAATAGATGAGAATCAAATCCATTTATACAATAATAACAATAATCTATACAATTATAATAAAATAAATGTGGGTACAATTCTGTTATTGCCTGTGGTTTCTCATGGACTTCATTAACATTCTAATCCAGTTTGTTTTGTTGGCAGTACAAAAACATACAGATTGAAAACAGAGGTGTGTGTGTGTGTGTGTGTGTGGAGGGTGGGAGTGGGGTTCTCTCTGGCACTTAGCCACCAACAGGTTAATAAATAAAAAGCTTGGATTACCAAGCTTTAAAAGGTGGACGTGAAATTGCCTGACGCAGCACTCTCCATTGAACGTGACGGACGCTGACAAGGGCAGCCGTACATTACATGACGTTATATAAAACGTTGTGCATCAAGAACGTACGGTCAAAACTGAGCAGACTCGAGGGACATTCAATAGCATGTAGGAATGTCACAACGCTTGTATCCCATCTTGATTATGTCTAAAATAAACTTGTAATGCTGTAATATGTCAATGTTTATTCAGCCACATAGTGACACTTTTAAAAGAGCAGCTCCAATCAAGACCAGACAACCTCATTCCTTGATTCGATTCCCTAAATTGTGTGTCACGGATATTCAATGTGAGCCCAGTCAGCAGCTCAGTGGACTAGCTGGCGGGCCAGGGGGACCAATAAAGCAAAACAGATGCACAAAGCCAGGAGGAATTGTATTGGCACGCCATTAGAGCTGATGTAAATTAAGGCAGAGATGACATTTACAGTCATGGTTGTGTACTAGTGTTATAATAAAACTAGCTGGCATTCTTACGCTTGGGCGGCGTTCCGCAGGCATCCATCGTAGAGCCATGATTGTTTTGTTGAAAAAATAGTTGGCACCATCTTTATCTTTGACTGTAAAAGTTAATTTACAAAGAAGTTGAAATTGAATTGACAAGACATTCTGTAAGGGAAAACTACATCTACACAACTGCTGATTACAACCAACATAACACTAAAAAATGCAGCCTTATAGGAGATTATTTTATTAATGCAAATGTGCAAGTGCACAAATTGTGGTTAGTGAAATTACAATAAATAAGAATTTCAGATAGAGGTTTCGTCACAAATTATATTTTCTTTTAATTCTTAAATTATATATATATATATATTTATACAAATGTGCCTTGAGTGTCTTGAAGGTAAAAAAGTACTGTACAATGATAATCTGCTTATTTACATAGATAATACATATATATATACAGTATACACACACACACACACACGCAAACACACATTATATATACACACACATTAATAACTGTATATCCATACCAATGTGCATACAGTACATGTATATTCATACCCATGTACATAAGCGTATAAATATACACATATACATAAGCATACATATATATTCATATACATACACATATACACACATACGACTATATATACACACATATACATACATACACACAAACATATACATAAGCATACATATATATATTCATATACATACACATATACACACATACGACTATATATACACACATATACATATATACACACAAACATATACATACATATATAAAGACACACATACCGGTACATGTATAAACATACATACGTACTATACATATATAAACGTAAATATGCATATATATATATATATACATATACTGTATATATAGAATATATACAATGTATATGTAATATGTACACACACACACACACACACACACACATTATATACACACATGCATTAATACCTGTATATCCATACCAATGTACATACAGTACATGTATATTCACATACATAAGCATACATATATATTCATACACGTATATACACACACGTATATACACGAATATACATATACAAATATACACACATAAACATATACATACATATATAAAGACACACATACATGTATAAACTTATACATAAATACATAAACATACATACGTACTATACATATATAAACTTAAATATGCATATATATATACACAAATACTGTATATATAGAATACATATACACAATGTGTATGTAATATGTATATATACACACACACACACAAAATATGTATATGGTAAATGGGTTATACTTGTAAAGCGCTTTGACACTATTTCCACATTCACACACTGATGGCGGGAGTTGATCCAGCAGATTTGGTCACATTTTCAGTAGACCCATAATAAATTAATAAAAGAACCAAACTTCATGAATGTTTTTTGTGACCAACAAGTATGTGCTCCAATCACTCTATCACAAAAAAAATAATAGTTGTAGAAATTATTGGAAACTCAAGACAGCCATGACATTATGCTCTTTACGAGTGTATGTAAACTTTTGCGCACGCACGCACACGCACACACACACATATACAGTATATATATATATATATATATATATATATATATATATATATATATATACTGTATATATATATATATATATATATATATATATATATATATATATATATATATATATATATATATATATATATATATATATATATATATATATATATATATATATATATATATATATATATATATATGGGTTCCCTCCGGGTACTCCGGCTTCTTCCCACCTCCAAAGACATGCACCTGGGGATAGGTTGATTGGCAACACTAAATTGGCCCTAGTGTGTGAATGTGAGTGTGAATGTTGCCTGTCTATCTGTGTTGGCCCTGCGATGAGGTGGCGACTTGTCCAGGGTGTACCCCGCCTTCTGCCCGATTGTAGCTGAGATAGGCTCCAGCGCCCCCTGCGACCCCGAAGGGAATAAGCGGTAGAAAATGGATGGATGGATTTATACACACACACACGTATATATGTATGCATATACACACATATATACACATATACACAATATATACACACACATACACTTATGTCCATCCATCCATCCATTTTCTAATGCTTGTCCCTTTCGGGGTTGCGGGGGTTGCTGGAGCCTATCTCATACTGTACACATATACAGTACCTATGTATATATACACAAATACATACACTATGTATATATACAGTACATACAGTATACACATGAATGTACTATGTATATACACACACTTATATACATACATATATACACATACATACATACATATACATATACATACAGTATACACACAATACATACACACATAATTTTTTCCCCTCTTCTGAAAATATTTATTTAATATTGATTTTATTTGTCCTTTTTTGTAACACCCAGACATTTCTCGGTCAGCGCAAAGGTTCAAAGACTGTGTACATTTGATTTGTCCCGTTGTGGAAAGGTGACCATATCTGAATTCCCCTCAAGCAATGACAAAGTAAACCCACGCTGCTGCTGATTACCATGACAACCGTCCACTGATCGGTCAGGTGCTCTTTGACGGAGAAACGCGGCGAGAGAGATAGGATGCGGGAAGACGGCGTATAATTGTGTATTTATAATACGCAATAAAAGCAGGAAAAGAGTGTAAGTGTGTTATCTGCTTGGCACACACCGTGTAATAATTTATCCTACTCATTGTTACCTTCATCTGTGAGGGGCGTCCATCGTCTTCAAATTGTCTCTCCACATAGTCTATGGACAGCAGATGGCTGAGGATGAGAGAGAAACACAAACAACATCAAGGGCACACCTATGAGAAAAGGAGGACGCTTATTTAGGTTGTGTCTAACAAGAAGAGAGTAACACACATCCGTGTGTTGACTTACTGGTTGAGTTCCAGGTCGAGGATAAAAGAGCGGCCAAAAGCCTCCACCAGGAAGCTGCTGTGGGCCACATGCACACGCTGATACGACACAGAAACAGAAAAGTTAAAAATAATCTAAACCAACACAATATGAATGTTTTACAGTTGCTATAAGGTAAAAAAAAATACAGATTTGTATTCTAATATAAAACATATTTTAGAAGATTTTTGACTAGTAAAAATAGAGTGCTCTTGTCGTATAGAGGATATTTTACTGCTGTTTTTGCAGTAGGTCCTTAAAATCAGATTGCCCTTGTCATATAGAGGATATTTGGCTCAGGCTGTTGTTTTGTAGTAGGTCCTTAAAATATATTGCTCTTGTCATACAAATGATCTTTGACTAGTAAATAAAGAGTGCTCTAGTCATATAGAGGATCTTTTACTGCTGTTTTTGCAGTAGGTCTATAAAAATAGATTGCCCTTTTCATATTGAGGATCTTTGGCTGGTGTTTTTGCAGTAGGTTCTTAAAAACAGCAGCGCACTCTTGTAAAATAGAGGATCTCTGACTTGTGTTTTGAAGTAGTGCCTTAAAACGGTGATTTTGCTGTAGGTCCCTAAAAATAGATTGCTCCTGTCATATAGAACATCTTTGACTGGTAAAAGCACACTTGCTATATAGCGGATCTTTGACTGGTGTTCTTGCAGTAGGTACTAAAAAACAGCAGCATGCTCTTGTCATATAGAGGATCTCTGATTTGTGTTTGTGCAGTACAGTACAACCTTATAAAAAGCAGAGCACTCTTATCAAATAAAAGAACTTTGATTTTTGTTTTTGCAGTAGTTTCTTCAAAATAGAGTGCTCTTATCATATAGATGATCTTTGACTGGTGTTTTTACATTAAGTCTTTAAAAATAGAGCGCTATTGTCATATAGATGATCTATGACTGGTCAAAGTAGAGTGTTTGTGTCATAAGGCCTTAAAAATAACAGCAGGCTCTTGTCATATAGAGAGAGAATCTCCGACTAGTGAAAACATATTGGTAAATAAAGTTATAAATTCATAAAATAAAACAATTTATGACTTAATGACTATTTTAGCGACTTGATTAGGTAAACTATAAATGTGAAGCTATGGTGTGGAGTCCTGCATTGACATTAAAAGGGTCTAAACAGCAAAAAAACAAACTGTAATGTGATTTTCTTCTTTTGCGCATAAACTAGAACCTGAATGAACATCGCCTCTGCTCCATTTTGAATCAATCGCCTCCAGTGCAATTAATCAACAATCTGTGATTTTAATCCAAACAATATGGATAACTTCATGAGAGTTTTGCACATTGTTTCAACATTACAAACTTACTGGAAACATTCCATATTACAATTTCTACAGATAGAACATGTTTAGACAATACCTGTGCCCCCACTGTGGAGTTTTGGACCCAGGTGTCGAGGTGGCTGTGGACTAGCTCGTCCTGGGAGTAGATCTGATGCAGGAGCCTCTTGGGCTGCACAAGATCTTCAACGGGGGGCTGCCACCCTTCCCTTAGACCTGCAAGAATGTATGATGATACCTTGTTCCATGCCATGGTGTCCAAACTTTTTCTACCAAGGGTCACATACTGAAAAGTCAAAGGATGATATAGACTTTTTTTTTATTCTGTAAAAAAAAATGCTAAAACAGAATTTATTTATATTTAAAGTTATAACTTTGTGTCAGCTTTGTGTTACAGGTGACATCATTATTCATACACGATACCGATATTGAAGCCTTGAGTATTGGCCGATAGTGATATTAATCCAGGGATCGGCAACCCAACATGTTTTAAAGAGCCATATTGGACCAAAAATACAAAAAACAAATCTGTCTGGAGCTGTAAAAAGTTAAAAGCCTTATGTAAGTGTTATAATGAAGGCAACACATTAAGTTAGTGTCTCAGAGGGTCAGATAACTTCTGGAAATTACTGGCTTAAAACTGCCAAAGGTATAGATGTGTGTGCCCAAGTTAAATGAAAGGACAGGCTGTCTTCTTCTAATGGATTTATTACAATTTTTGCAAGCTGGGTAACGTTTGCTGTAGTCTGGAAAAACATTACACACAATCAGAAATGCAGCCAATATTACATACAGATAATGTGTCACAAGACATGCAAATATAAATTAAATACACAGAGGACATAAGTAAAGGACATTAAATGAACTCAAATATACCTACAAACGAGGCATAATGATGCAATATGTACACACAGCTCGCCTAAATAGCATGTTAGCATGGATTATTAGCACTCCACGCAAGTCAATAACATCAACAAAGCTCACCTTTGTGCATTCACGCACAGCATGAAATGTTTGGTGGACAAAATGAGACAAAAAAGGAGTGGCATAAAACACGTCTTTTTGTGGCAGCGTCAGAGAAAGTTGTACACGAAAACCAACTACGATGAGTTCAAGGACCGCAAAAAATTAGTAGGACAAAACGGCGCTGGCCAAATACTGTCATCAGTGAAGCATAAACATAATAAACAGTGGGCTTTCTAACAATTAGGAAGGTTTGTGTTATATTTGTCCTCCTACAGAAACATTATTAAAACAACAAATATATTTCCCCCCCATCTTTTTCCATTTTTGAAAAATCTCCAGGGAGCCACTAGGGCGGTGCTAAAGAGCCGCATGCGGCTCAAAAGTCGCGGGTTGCTGACCCCCGTATTAATCCAATACGAAATCAGCACAAATTATACACATTTTTATTATTTTGTAGTGTGGAATGTTAGAAAAGATTTAAACAAGTGAAATCACTCAAACAGTGAACAATGAAAAACACTTATTTATTATTAAACCTCTGGATTAGATTTATGCTGTCTACACCTAATGGCCACAAGAATTTATGAAGCTCATGATGCATTAAGTTAAGTGATGCGGACATGTTTGCTACTGGATACCTTTTAAAACGCTGTTGCCTTGGAGACTTTGTAAATGTATTTAATATTATTTGATATTTGTTTATATTGACAAATGTTGTGTTTTAGACGACAATAATGTTCAATTAATTACACTTATGTCTATCTAGCTTGCACTAATTCGATACTTGTTATTTTGCTTATCTGATCTGGACACCCTTAGTTATGAAGTATCACAACATTTCAGCTTTTTCTCACAACAGTATGTCTTTTTAGTATTTTGTTTGATTTTATTTGAACAATATGCTGCGGGCCAACAAATCTCGATCAGCGGGCCGCAAATGACCCCCGGGCCACACTTTGGACACCCTCTGCCATAGTTACTTCATTATTGCAGTCTGGGAATGACATTAGTGGACTCCTGCTATGCACAATTATTCTCAAAATAAAAATAAATGTTGCACTGTTGTGTTTACATGCGATGCAAGTTGTGCAACAACCACATGTTCTCCTGTTATTGTGCAACAATACACAACGCCACTAACATTCCAAATGCAATTGAAAGCCATGCTCACCAGTCACGGAGCACCGTGCAAACACTGCAGCGAACAGCAGGCATCTCACAGCCCGCATGGTGCTCACATAGTCCCGGTGGTGTCTTCAGTGCAGGCGCCGTCAAGCGAACAGACAGAAGGCGGTCGGCGGTCGGGTGCACGGTTCACCTGGCCCCGTCTGGCGCGGTCTCATTCGGCGCGTCGAGACTGGAGTGGAGTCCAAAGAGGGAAGAAAAAATTAATATTCATCCTTCACGGTTGTGTTGACAAGAGACAATGTGGAAAGTTACTTGGAGAGGGGCGTGCGGTGGCTGCCTGGAGCTCCTTGTGGTGGCTTTTTTGCCGGGGAGGGAAGCGTATCCTCCACCGCTGGGAGCGCACGACACTGGGTGTGTTTACCTCCTCCCACCGGACGGAGGTGGTAGTGAGTCTAAAGCGGCTTAGCGCAGCACAAGTCAAAACACTTAAAAAAAGGTGATGCAAAACCAGTCATTCAAACAGCAAGAGGCAAAGTTCCTCATTAAAAATAAAGTTTGATGTTTATTGGCCATATAATGAAATGAATGTTGAAAAATAAACATTACTTTTGGTTTAACACTGTTTTTTCCCCCAATAATTTAACTTAAACAAAGAGTCTTGAACTCAGTTTACTTGGAAGGAGCCATTGCAAGTATTTGGAAGAACACGATTCATCATTAAAAGTCCTGTCTGGGCCTAACTGTACATATTAATAAAATGAATACTACGATGTATATATTAACAAAAGGAATACTACAGTATGCATATTAACAAAATAAATACTAATGTCCCCTCCCACTTTGTCCATTAGCTCTCCATTAACTCTCAAGCGGAGTCAGCGTTTATGAGCATGAAGGGAGACCATATCACTTAGGCACAGCCGTTATCTGTTCTACAAATGGAAAGGAAATATTTAAAGTTAAAACCAATTTATTCAATAAAAATAGAAATTATAATTTCCCAGTGAATAGTATGTATCCACATTTCACTGACATTTGGGCCCATCTACAAGAAACATGTACCAACATGTATTTCCCCCCCTGATTCCGTCCCACAGGAAGCACACAAGCTCTACTCCATCCAAGTGCATGTCGGAACCATCAAAACGAGCGGGATGCAATTCAAAGCACTTATAGTAATTGAATAATGCCTCTTTCAGAAAAAGCTCATTAAATTCTGAGAGTGTGTTTCGAGACAGCTGCTGAAAGACGGATGTCAGCATGACAACACCGTCCGCTGTTTAGCAGACGAGCTGGAATGCAAGAGACAGCAAATATGGATGCTCGATCAGACGTATTAACTAATCAATATGTTGTTCAATCAAAAATGTACATTTGAAGGTGTGCCTGGATAGAAATTAACAAGTTTAATTTGCACTGTTTTTTTTAAGCAGTTGCCTAGTTTATCTTTTCACAAGCAACTTTGTCCATCTTGCAGCGAGTGTTTCATTCTAAAGTGCTTTCAGTGCTGCACCTCAACAATTTGTACCACCGTCCTGGAGAAAGCGCAGGGCTCCCCCGCCGGTGTGGACGGCTTCAGGGCGGTGTGCAGACGCGACTCGTAGCTGGTGTCGTGCATCCAGGCGCACGGCCGCTGCAGAATGTCCATGTCCAGCTCGAAGCCTGGAGCGACTGGCGAGGTAGGATGGGCTGCCGCCAGGCCCTGGCCAGACAGCAACTCGCAGTCCCAGTCCGAGTCGGACGAGGAGAGGCGGTCTACGTCCGGGATGAGAGCTGGGTCGATGCATACAGAGATGGAGTTTGACTGTAGAGAGTCTCGGCCGTAAAGGCCAAAGGGTGCTTGGTCGTTAGACAAGTGAGGTGAAGGGTTGAGAGGATGGGAGGACAGCGGCCATGATGGCAAAACGGGAAATGAAGGTAAACTCTGCGAAACACTTGAGTCCAATTTCTCCACATGAGATAATCTGTCTAATAAAGGGACAATTCCACTAGAAGACTTTTGTATTTGACAAGAGGGCGTGTCAGATAATGGATCTCTAATGTCTTTCCAATAACCACCACTTGCCGTCCTTTTCCTTTTGCTGCGGCTTCGATCAGGGCTGGAATACCTACAGCGTTTTCTGAGGTTTGGGGTCCAATGTTGATGCTTGGAAGACTCCAGACACTGGGTCCTGCTTAAAACTGGAGGATCATCTTGGTTGGATACCTCCACAGACACAATTGGAAATTCTGAAAATAAAACGGAGACGGATTCTGACACACTCACAATATTTTCACGCATATAATCCCCAGGGGTGGAGTTCTGAGGACTAAGGACAGGAGGTTCTGAGTAGGGACTGTGTGGTTCTATATGAACCGGTGAGAGGACTTGGGGGCTGAGCACAGGAGGTAGGGAGTACGGGTCAAAAGGGGGGTCTTGCGTAGATGGCTTAGAGCAGGGGGAGAGCAGCTGAGGCTGCGACACCACCGTCAGTACAGACTTGGTTAAAGTTGAAGGGCAGGGCAGGTTTTCACGGACTGGAGAGAGTTGATGGTTAACAGAAGGGGAAGCTGCAGTTGGGATGGGTTCATCTGGTGATTTGCTGGGCTGGGCTTGAAGAGAAGATTCCAGAGCAGGTCTGCAGATGGAGGTTTGTCCCTTTAAGGCCTGGACTTCCAGCTCCATCTCAGCATCAGTCAAAGGCTCAAGTTCACAAAGGTCTCGAGTATGCTTATAAGCTGGCGTTCTACATATAAAACATGTGAAATTAATTAAATAAAAAAAACTTAGTGAGTCAGATAAAGCGCATTTTGAGTTAAAGCTCACCTATCTAAGACTTCCTCTTCAGGATCGATGTCAATTTCTGGAACCATTTTTACCACAAGGCGGTCCAACACGCTATAATTCGAGGACTCCAGCACAAAGGCGCGATGCTGATCTGATTGCAAGTGCTGCACGGACCAAACAAAGATACAGTATATGAACATAAAACACACATTGACATCATGTGACAGGGGTAAAGATTCCCACCTCCTCTAAGTTAGAGAAGGACTGCAGGCAACATTCGCAGTAAGAGAGGTTCTTCTTGCGCGGCGGCCAAGGCGAAGGAGTTTGAGATTTGTCCTTGTTGCTGCTTAGAACTTTGCTTTTCGACCTATTTGGGGCACACACATATTTGTATTATTAGTTATTCACGGTGAAAGAGAGCAGATTAGCTTGACCGACCTGGATTTATTTCCTCCTGCAGCCGAATCTTTGTCAAAGAGGGGAGGAGGCGGCGAATCGAAAGGACTGAATCGTCCCAAGTAGCACAGCGATGGGAAGGTCATAGACTGCAACAGCAAGGGCTTGTACTTCCTGGTTACATAACACCATCAAGTATTTATTTTATGAGGATAGATAAAAGGAATCACTATATGAGAAACAACTGTCAATCTATACAACCACAATAATTAATATTAGAGCTGGAGCTGTTGATTATTTTAGTAATCGCGTTACCCGTAATCTATCGATAAGTTTGTTCTTTTAACCGAATAAAGCACACTTTTTACTTTCAATAAATAATAAAGAAAATAAAAACATGTTCTGCTTGCCATAACCTTCATTCTTTTTTCTAATAAATGCACATCAACATTGAAATTGCACTTTTTAACAGATGTGCATTGATTTAAAAAAAAAACTCTGCACACCACCGCTCTTGTGTGCTCTATGGAAACTATGTCTAGATATTTAAAGTTCCTGGCCACCTATGCAGTCTGGATTTCAGCATTTTTTATTAGTTACACTCATTGAACGATTAATTGAAGCAACAGAATGTAAAATTAAAAATATTTTTTATCGATTAAATCAATTAATCGTTGAAGCCTCAATAACCATACTGCTAAGTGAGTATATTTGACTGTAAATAAATTAAATATATTAATTAGGGCTGTCGAAAAAATAAAACACAATATCACATTACTCATGTAATAAACAGTAACAGATTAATCACACCATTTATTTAATGATGCTGGTAAATAATTTACTTTAATAATCAAAAATCCCAATTGTGATTAATGTGATTTATATATAATTTGACCACACTAATATTAACAATGTAAATGTATTATTTATTAAATTATTTCCAACCACTTTCAAGCTTACAGCAGTGACGCCAGTTCATCTGCTGAACAATTTCAGCCTTCCCGCTTCAATTCCTTTAGTAATGAGCACACATTAAGCACGAGCACTTCAATTAGCTCAAATGAGCAGAGGAAATGAAAAGACCTGTTGGCAAATGCATACGCAGCAGGAGCACGGCTCGGAAACCTATCTGTCTCAGGGACGAGGCGGGGGGCAGCAGGCTTGTCACGTTACATGGTGGCACAATGAGGAATATCATCTTCTCAACAAGACCCCACTGGAGTCTCCAACTACTTGAATCTATTATTGGTTTGGTGCTTTTATGCTGGCTGTGAACTTGTACGCCACTGAAAGAAAACTCACTTGCTTGTGTCTTCGATTTTGACATAAGGAGATCTCAGAGATGTGGCTGCAGATAGAAGATGAAACCAGATCAGGTTAATATTTAGAGGTTCATATGTTAAAATAATGTGTATGCAGACCTAACTGACCTTTAACAACACGAGAAGAGGGCTGCCTGGTGGAAGTCCTCTGTTTTACACACACAGATTAGCATTATTAAAACAACATTGAAAAGCCTACTTATTGTTTAATCCTCTGAGATTAAGTTTCTTACCTCAGGTTTGTTGTATTTTGCACTGACACGTTCACTGTTCAACTGCTTCAAGTACAAAAGAACATCTGACACTACATTAAGAAACTTGTTTTGAAAGAGAACTGAGATATGCTGACTGGTCACAAATACACACTTGCATGGCGCCATCTTCTGTGAGCAGAGGTTCACTACACTGCACAAGTGAGGGCACAAAAACCTAACAACCACAAGGATACCGTCCACATGCAAAATGTTCACTCCCCAAGAGCGGGCATTTGTCAACACGCTGCTCGCCTGCAGACGTTCCTACCAGATAAAAACACAAAATCAGACTCCTAATTGTTTGGAGTTAAAGGGGAACAACCTTTTTTGGAATTTAGACTTTGATCCATAAGCCATATTTGAGACAAGAACACACAGTTTTCCTATTTTTGTGCCTTATAAATAGTCAAATTAAGGGACTTGAACTATTTTGCATATAAAGCACTCTGAAAAAACATCCAAAAACGTTTGATATAGTGGCTGTAAGTATGTACAATATGTAATGTATGCACATTCACGAGAACATGTGATATTTACAGTAGTTTGGTCATTTCCTGGGCGCATTGATTTCACACAGCGTATAGCAACGAATGCTATTTCCATCAACAACAGAACGTGTTCTCTGGTTGCTACCACTAATTATTGCAGACTTCATGAGAGCTAATGACAACTACTTTGGGAAAAATAAGGATACAGAACCATATTTTTTTTAGAGCCTGAGTATAAGAACAATGAGATACAAGATTTAGAAGCCGAGTGTTAAGAAGATCCAGCTATAGTGAAACACTAAACCATCTTGTAGCAGTTTTGCTAAGTGCTATACAAGAAATACAAAATACGAACAAAACAAGCACAATGTCCACTCTCACTGGAACGGTTGTATCTTTCAGCACAAGACTTGTGCTCCTCGTTTAGATAATTTCAGCATTATCCTTACTTCCCAGTAAGGCTGGACGATTATGGCAAAAATAATAATGACAATTATTTTTTATCAATATTATAATAAGGATTAATTACACGATTATCCATTAATTTAAAAACAAGAGTATTTATTGTACCACCAACACTCAACTTTACATATAGTTTTTAAAAAACCTGGATATAAATTAGTAACAAATAAACCACAAGTAAAATAACAGCAATAACATTTAAATAATAGCAATATAAAAACAATACATTCAGTTTTTCCGTTTTAATTGTTTTTAATTCCGTTTTCTACCTTTTACCCTTTTATTTTGCCACCATAGAGTGTGTGCTTTTTGTGCAAAATAAAATGTAATAAAATATTTGTTAAATGCAAAAATCCTCACATTTATTGGAGCAATACATCTTTAGACAATTTTGACCAGTATTTTGGGACAAAGCATAATCATTTTGTAAATGTATCAAAAAGTGTTTTCAGTGTATTATGCTTGTGCAAGGTGCTTTTTTGAAACCTTTATTTTGTTAGCGTAGTCAGACCGAATGTGGTGCGCCGCGTTTTTATTGTGAAGGGGGAAAGTGTGCTATGCTGTTCTCAACTTGACGAGTAAAGCGGCGACTCACCTGAGGCTGTTAAAGTTACGTTAAATTAAAGTACCAATGATTGTCACACACACACTAGGTGTGGTGAAATTTGTCCTCTGCGTTTGACCCATCCTCTTGTTCACCCCCTGGGAGGTGAGGGGAGCAGTGGGCAGCAGCGGTGCCGCGCCCGGGAATCATTTTTGGTGATTTAACCCCCAATTCCAACCCTTGATGCTGAGTGCCAAGCAGGGAGGTAACGGGTCCCATTTTTCTAGTCTTTGGTATGACTCGGCCGGGGTTTGAACTCACAACTAGGGCTGCAACAACTAATCGATTAAATCGATTATAAAAATAGTTGGCGATTAATTTAGTCATCGAATCGTTGGATCTATGCTATGCGCAGAAGCTACTTTTTTATTTATTTTTATATGAACCTTTATTTATAAACTGCAACATTTACAAACAGCTGAGAAACAATACTCAAAATAAGTATGGTGCCAGTATGCTGTTTTTTTTCCAATAAAATACTGGAAAGGATAGAAATGTAGTTTGTCTCTTTTATCAGATCATTAATCGATTAATCGAAGTAATACCGGTAATTGACAGATTAATCGATTATCAAATTAGTTGTTAGTTGCAGCCCTACTCACAACCTACTGATCTCAGGGCGGACACTCTAACCACTAGGCCACTGAGTAGGTTACTACTCACTGTTAGAGTGCGTCTCTCCAATTGCGACTACTGTTTGATCATTGCTGTTACATGGATGATGTCTTTACAACAACACAAGGCCGTAAGATGTGTTGTGAGTGTATGGATTGTTGTTGTTAGCTTTAGCTTCAAAGTTTAGTTGCTGTTTCAAATGACCGTCTTGACATTCACATTGTTTATCAGGACGTAGCACAAATGTTTCTTTTCCTCACAATGATAACATTTCACTTACATTTATGTCAATTTCCCAGATATTATCTTGTGTTATCAGTGGATTCTGTTTTATTAGCCAATAATGTGACGGTCTGCGGTTACGTGAACGTGGAAATCATGCCTTACGTTTTTGTTGAGTTTAGTGAATATTCAAATAGGCACCGTAGTACTGTAGCAAATAAAAAGTAGGAACCATGGGGACATCCAAAAATTATAATAGACATGCTCTTTTCTCACTCATTTGCTCTTCATCTGTTTCACCGTCACATGCTCCGGAACTTGCATTCACGTTACGCGCCCCATTAATCGTTTTTTTACTTTCGATTTTTGCATTTTCATAATTGTGAGAAGCCATAATCTAAGTCTAAATAAAAATTTGATTAAGTTTCCAGCCCAACTTCACAGGTAAAAAATGCTGTGCTGAAACAAGCACATCGCCATTTTCCAAGCGATGTCTTCGGGTAGGGATGTCCGATAATGGCTTTTTGCCGATATCCGATATTGTCCAACTCTTTAATTACCGATACCGATATCAACCGATTCCGATATCAACCGATATATACAGTCGTGGAATTAACACATTATTATGCCTAATTTGGACAACCAGGTATGGTGAAGATAAGGTACTTTTTTTTAAATTAATATAATAAAATAAGATAAATTAATTAAAAACATTTTCTTGAATAAAAAAGAAAGTAAAACAATATAAAAACAGTTACATAGAAACTAGTAATTAATGAAAATTAGTAAAATTAACTGTTAAAGGTTAGTACTATTAGTGGACCAGCAGCACGCACAATAATGTGTGCTTACGGACTGTATCCCTTGCAGACTGTATTGATCTATATTGATATATAATGTAGGAACCACAATATTAATAACAGAAACAAACAACCCTTTTGTGTGAATGAGTGTAAATGTGGGAGGGAGCTTTTTTTGGGGTTCGTTCACTAATTGTAAGTGTATCTTGTGTTTTTTATGTTGATTTAATAAAAAAACAAAAAACGATACCGATAATTAAAAAAAACGATACCATACATTTCCGACATTACATTTTAACGCATTTATCGGCCGATATTATCGGACATCTCTATCTTCGGGTTTAAGGTGAATTTTAAATTTGACCAACTTCTCGGCTTATTGCCACAACCATTTAATATTAAAGTGAGAGGCATGATTTATACTCTAGCCATAATTTTTTTCAAACTCAGGCATCCAGAGTAGCAGTGCGAGTGTCTCTGTGTTACTAAAAGTAAATTCACAATGTTGCTATAGCTCCATTAATATGCAGGTCACAACATGTAAATGAAGTGTTGTTGGATGTATTTTGAATATATGACTCCCCATTGCAGGGCTTCACGGTGGCAGAGGGGTTAGTGCATCTGCCTCACAATACGAAGGTCCTGAGTACCGGTAGTCTTGGGTTCAATCCCGGGCTCGGGATCTTTCTGTGTGGAGTTTGCATGTTCTCCCCGTGACTGCGTGGGTTCCCTCCGGGTACTCCGGCTTCCTCCCACTTCCAAAGACATGCACCTGGGGATAAGTTGATTGGCAACACTAAATTGGCCCTAGTGTGTGGATGTGAGTGTGAATGTTGTCTGTCTATCTGTGTTGGCCCTGCGATGAGGTGGCGACTTGTCCAGGGTGTACCCCGCCTTCCGCCCGATTGTAGCTGAGATAGGCTCCAGCGCCCCCCACGACCCCAAAGGGAATAAGCGGTAGAAAATGGATGGATGGATGGACTCCCCATTGCCTGTGTTATTAGCTGCCTCTTGCTAGCCATTTTTACTATTTAGAATGCACAGAAAAGAGAAAGACATGTGTGCTTGTCTCACATAAGAATTGTGGATTGTAGGTCATATAAAAAAAAGTGCAGTTTGCATTTAAAGTCTGCAGATTAGTCACTTACATTGTTGCGAATTGCTTTTTCAAGAAGGGCTTTTCCTCGGCTGCCGCAAGCCTGCACAGCACAAACATTGTAAAATTAAAACGTTGTATTATTGCTCTACTGTGGATATGTATGATATGTGAAGAATAAAAACAAGTGATCTGTCCAATACCGTTGGCCGTGGAGTTGCTGGTCGCTGTTTCTCACTGCTGAGGACACTTTCTCGCTGCTTTGCTGTCAGCTGAGCTTCATCATTACTCTTTGTCTTCTGCTCTTCCAGGCCTACTTTACTACCAGTAAGCACAAAGCTTACATCTCTGTGCAGGAAGCTCTCAATGCCCTTCGTGAAATAAAGACCAAGCTGTTTCAACTGGAGGATAGTCAGTATAAATGATGTTCATGTTATCACAAACTTACGCCTCCGAGGAGGGATATGGCTTCCAAAAGCAAGGCTGTAGGACGTTTCTTAACATTGTCCAGGTAGAAAGTCTTGCCTTGCAGCTTCTTCTCCCCTGGACACAGTTTGCCCAAAAGTCCTGGCTCGTCTGCGCACAGCTGCTGCAGCATAATGCTCCTGGTGTAATAATAGAGCCATTACTTTACATGGAGCACCAATATACCCTGGAATAAATTGTTAATAAGCAGTAAACATTTATCTATCGCAGCAGCTACTCTGTTTCCACAGAATATTGTGACAGTGAATAACAAGTTTATAATAACAAGCAATGCTAGGCTAAGCAAGCACGCTAGCCAACTAGCAATCAAGCTAAATTAGCGGCTAACTTTATTAGCTCCCATTAAACTTACCCGCCTGTCATTTACATGGAGTGTGAACGGTCAGGTTGTCACCTAGAAAAACTTGAACGTCACCAGGGGAAATAACTATTAACACTATATATTTTTAAACACGTATTGTTAACTACGACAAGAAGCAACCGCCGCTTTTTTAAAAACACCGACGGAGAAGTGGTCACATCCGGTAGAATGCTGCATTCAGGTACCTTTTCCGTGATAGGTATATTCAGTACTTCTTAGATGTTTATTTTCGAAGACCGTGTTATACTAATAACAGTATTATGGACATGCATTATCCACTTGGTTTGTATATGTTTTATCACTTTTACGAGTTTATTTGTATGTGCATGACCTTTTTTTGTTGTACTTATCCATCTAATGTATTTTCAACATAGTACCTGATGTATAAGCATAGCAATTATAAGTCCTATTAGTTATTACGCCATGAACGTGTCAGTTTACAATACTTTGTTGTGATTGTTTTGTTTTACCAGTTTTAATTGTAAATACAACACAGAACATTGGTTTATTGTTGTCCAGCAGGGGGCAATGTTACTCTGAATACTGACACAAGAAATGGTTATGTAGGCTGAAAAGGTAAAAACACAGTTAACATTTATATTTCTTAAGCGTCTCAACAGTTAATAGAAATAAAGTGCTTTGTACAGATGAAACACTATAAAGACACATTTGTATTTGGTAGTTTAAGGGAAACATCCTGCTATTCCACTGCCTGACTGCTAACAAGTCAACATTATGAGAAAAAAAATGACAATTTACATTGTACAGTACACGTTTAAAACATTTGTTTTTGCCACCAATTAAATATGGTTGGGCAATAGAACAGGTGTAATATTCTTCTATTCTGACACACATTCTTGCATTTCTTACCTTCTTGGGACCTCCGAAAAATGCCTACCTCTTTAGGACCACCCTTTCTAGACATATAAATAATTGTTTTTACAACATTAATAATATATACATACTATGCAAATATAAAAAAGGTAAGCTTTTAGTTAATTATTTTTTTGTTTTGTTTGTAATTGTTTTATAATCTTCATTATTTACTTCAAGTTATTACAGTATGTCTCTATATACATTTTTTTTAAATACATTTTGGCCAAAGGGGGCGCAATTTAATTTCTTACACACACTTGTTATTACATATGTTGGCCAGAGGGGGAGCACTTTACATTTTTACACACACTTGTTATTTTATATGTTGACCAGAGGGGGGGGGGGGGCACTTTTAAAACCGACACAGTCAGTTTGAAAAATCCCTCCTTTTTGGGACCACCCTAATTTTGATAGCTTTCACCAGCAGGGGTACAAATGAGACATTCTCTATTAGATGCAATGGTTTTCCAAATTGGGACCATGATGATCCTAACTTGTTCACCGGTCCTCATATGGACGGTACTTTTCCTTGTTGATGTCTCAAGAAGGGTAGAAATACAAGAACACACACACACACACACACACAGCAGTTATGTTCAAGGCATTGCAATGTAAATAATTGCATAAAGTGTATTGCAGAATTTGTTGAAAGGACTAGTTGGTACAATCCCAGGGGCGTCCTTCTCCCTGAGCCAGGCGTGCACCTGACTGCTCAACACTACGTCGCACATTTACCAAACAAGGCACTTCGGCATGGAAAACTCTTACTAGAACTACAAGTATGAAAATCAATTTTCTTTTTGCATTAAATGTGAGTCAAATCCATTCGGAGTCTTTTATTTCGCCGTATTTGAAGCTTCCGTTGGTGCTGCTGCTGCTGCTGCTGCCGCCTCTGTTTGCCTTGGAGGATGCATGTTTGGAGGCCTGCCAGTGTTCACGCGGGGATTTGCGCTGGTTGTTACTGTGGGTTTGCTGCAGCGTGTCGGCTTGACTGTCAGTTTCCTGCCGGGGCTGTGGCCGGGTGTCCTTCCCGTGGGTACCTTCGGGGGCATCGGCCGGCTCGTCTTCACCGTTGACGTACCGCTGCCGCTTCGCTTGGGCCACGTTGGCGGCGTTCTGCTGGCACGGTGTCTCTTTTTTACCGAGGTGGGTGGTAGGGAGTGGCTGGTCATGAGGCCGCGTGTACACCATGGGAGGCTTGATAGCGATGTTGTAGCCCGGCGGGGCTGACGGTGCGTTCCAGGAGGAAGGGTAGCTGTTGTATTCGTCTGTGTTGAGCAGGCCCAGTCCTCTTGACAATCCAAAGACCTCCTCGTCGCACGTGTTCCTGTGACGGGAGCGCAGAATCTCCCAGATGGTAGCGATGCCCAGATGAAGCATCTCCCATATATTGAGAACCAGACAAAGCAAGGAGACGGTGTACATAATGAGGAGGAAGATGGTCTTCTCGGTGGGCCGTGATATGAAGCAGTCCACATTGTGGGGGCATGGGAGGACTGAACACATGTAGGTGGTTGGCACTGCAAAGCCGTAAAGCTTGTACTGTACACCCAGGAAGGCCACCTCCAGGACGGAGCGCGCTATAAGCTGAAAGATGTAAATACGCATCAGACCATCCTTTTTGATGTGCCGGCGCCCATCATGGCGTGCCTTTGTTCTTGCTTTTACAGCATCGCCGCCGTCGCTCTCCAGCTCCGCCACCTCATAGATCATGGGGTCTTCTTCTTCTTCTTCGTCATCCTGCGGCACTTTGGTCCGACTATGCCGCTTCCTGTCAGCAAGGCAGTGCTTCTTGGCTTTCCTGCGGGACAAACCGCTCGCTCCGTCACAGTCCGCCTGCTCCTCGGCCTGGGCGATCTTGTTGACGGCGTAGCCCAGGTACAAGAGCGAGGGCGTGGCCACCAGGATGATCTGGAAGACCCAGAAGCGCACGTGCGAGAGCGGCGCGAAGGAGTCGTAGCAGATGTTCTCGCAGCCTGGCTGGGCCGTGTTGCACACAAACTTGCTCTGCTCGTCGTAGTAGATGGACTCGCCTCCGACGGCCGTCAGCACAATGCGGAAGACGATGAGGACGGTGAGCCAGATCTTGCCCACAAACGTGGAGTGGTTGTGGATTTCCTCCAGCAGCCGAGTCAGGAAACTCCAGCTCATTGTTACACGGCCTGTAAAAACACACAATTACGTTTCGTTATCTCACTGCATAAAGAGTAATATAGAATCATCAAGGACAATATATACATGTTCCAATCAGGGCTTTATGCTGCCGATTCTGATACCAATCATCCATGTGTGAGATCGTCCGGGAATTATTCCCTGAGTTTGTAAACATAAAAAAATATAAATATACATGCATATATATATATATATGTATGTATATATATATACACATACATACATACATATATATATATATAAATACATAGATAAGTTGCCACCTCATCGCAGTAATAGCGATCTAATCACTCAAGTATCAATCATATACTGATACTACCCTTGGTATCGACACCACCAATTTGGGGTTTGATCCGCCCTCCTCTTGCTGACACATCAACAGTGGCTGTTATACATACTTGCCAACCCTCCCGGATTTTCCGGGAGACTCCCGAAATTCAGCGCCTCTCCCGAAAACCTCCCGTGACAAATTTTCTCCTGAAAATCTCCCGAAATTCAGGCACACAATATAAACAGCGTACCTGCCCAATCACGTTATAATTGTAGAATGATCGAGGGCGAGTTCTTGGTTTCTTATGTGGGTTTATTGTTAGGCAGTTTCATTAACGTCCTCCCAGCGCGGTAACAACACACAACAACAGCATTTCGTCTACCGTAAAGCAGTTTGTCTGCCGTAAACAGCAATGTTGTGACACTCTTAAACAGGACAATACTGCCATCTAGTGCATTTGATGAAAGCACTTTTTGCGTGCCACACAGCAATGCATCATTAGTGAGGGCGTTCAGCATGGTTAGAAAAATAGTGACAAATAGAACAAGGATGGACAATTCAACCCTTAACTCAACAATGAGTAGATGAGTGTTATGTGTGTGTATATGTGTAAATAAATGAACACTGAAATTCAAGTATTTCTTTTATTTATATATATATATATATATATATATATATATATATATATATATATATATATATATATATATATATATATACACATATATATATATATATATGAAATACTTGACTTGGTGAATCCTAGCTGTAAATATACTCCTCCCCTCTTAACCACGCCCCCAACCCGCCCCACGCCCCCCACCTCCCGTAATCGGAGGTCTTAAGGTTGGCAAGTATGCTGTTATATCATACGCTCTCTTAACTTTTAGGAATCTACTTGTACACAACTGCTTACTTTCTAATTTTATTCGTTTCATCTACACTTCTTAAAGTTTACTAAGCACTTACTGTATTTCTTCTGGTTTTTTTTCAAGCTAGCTTTGTGGTCAGTTTAGCAATTAGCATACCTGCTTCTGGCTTGCTCTCGGTGTGAAACATGTTTAGCCTCGTCCTCCTTAAAATACTAAGACATGCAGTTATTTGCCGTAATGGAAGTGATTATTATTAACTTAGGGGATAGTCTCCACACTGTGTATGGAGACACATAATTAGCTGCTAGCTTCTTTCACGAAAATCGTCCGACATTGATCGGTGGCCGGATCGGTCGGCACATCCCTGTATACAATACTTCCTAAAAGTACAAAACCCAAAACCAGGGAAGTTGGCACGTTGTGTAAATCGTAAATAAAAACAGAACACAATGATTTGCAAATCCTTTTCAACTTATATTCAATTGAATAGACTGCAAAGACAAGATATTTAATGTTCGAACTGAGAAACTTCATTTTTTTTTTGCAAATAATCATTAACTTAGAATTTAACGGCAGCAACACATTGCAAAAAAGTTGGCAGAGGGGCATTTTTACCACTGTGTTACATGGCCTTTCCTTTTAACGACAATCAGTTAACGTTTGGGAACTGAGGAGACCAATTTTTGAATCTTTTCAGGTGGAATTCTTTCCCATTTTTGCTTGATGTACAGCTTAAGTTGTTCAACAGTCCGGGGTCTCCGTCGTGGTATTTTAGGCTTCATATCTTGACTACAGGCAGGCCAGCACTCTTTTACTATGAAGCCACGTGGCTTGGCATTGTCTTGCTGAAATAAGCAGGGTAACGTTGCTTGGATAGCAACATATGTTGCTCCAAAACCTGTATGTACCTTTCAGCATTAATGGTGCCTTCACAGATGTGTCAGTTTCCCATGCCTTGGGCACTAATACACCCCCATACCATCACAGATGCTGGCTTTTGAACTTTGCGCCTATAACAAATGGTTCTTTTCCTCTTTGGTCCGGAGGACACGACGTCCACAGTTTCCAAAAACAATTTGAAATGTGGACTCGTCAGACCACAGAACACTTTTCCACTTTGCATCAGTCCATCTTAAATGAGCTCGGGCCCAACGAAGCCGGCGGCGTTTCTGGGTGTTGTTGATAAATGGCTTTCGCTTTGCATAGTAGAGTTTTAACTTGCACTTACAGATGCAGCTACGAACTGTAGTTACTGACAGTGGTTTTCTGAAGTGTTCCTGAACCCATGTGGTGATATCCTTTGCACACTGATGTCGCTTTTTAATGCAGTACCGTCTGAGGGATCGAAGGTCCATAATATCGCTTATGTGCAGCGATTTCTCGAGATTCTCTAAACCCTTTGATGATATTACGGACCATAAATGGTGAAATCCCTAAATTCCTTGCAATAGCTCGTTGAAAAATGTTGTTCTTAAACTGTTGGACAATTTGCTCACGCATTTGTTCACAAAGTGGTGACCCTCGCCCCATCCTTGTTTGTGAATGAAAATGGAAGCTGCTTTTGTACCCAATCCTGGCACCCACCTGTTCCCAATTAGCCTATTCACCTGTGGGATGTTCCAAATAAGTGTTTGATGAGCATTCCTCAACTTTCTCAGTCTTTTTTGCCACATGTGCCAGCTTTTTTGAAACATGTTGCAGGCATCTAATTCAAAATGACTTAATATTTGCACAAAATAAAGTTTTCCAGTTCGAACGTTAAGTATCTTGTCTTTGCAGTCTATTCAATTGAATATAGGTTGAAAATGATTTTCAAATCATTGTATTTTGTTTTTATTTACACAACGTGCCAACTTCACTGGTTTTGGGGGTTTGAAAGTAGTCAGTTTACAGCTTGTATTGCAATTAACCACAGCTCTCCTAGAACAAAACAGAACAAAACCAAACTCTTCTGTGGAGGTAACAATGAATAATTCCTACACATGAAAGCAATCACACAAACTTGTTTAGAATCCCACACAAATAAAACACAATAGAGACACACTGTTATGGTTACTCACAACATACCTGAAAACACACATTGTGCCGTTTTGCTTTTCTCTCTCTACATGTTAACAACATATTTTTTGTAGATGTGCACCCTAAAGTGCTTGGCTTTTAGTACAAAAGGGAAGGGTATTGCCAGGATTGGAATGTGTAACCATAATTACTATTGTTAACTGCATGTGCTTCATAGGCTTTTTTTTTTACTGGCGGCCATCACTATGGACCATCCAGATGTTGCATAAACAGGAAATCCTCTCATCTGGTTTAAACGTGATAACACGTATTTATATCCAACAATGTACAATCTAAGCCCACCCGGCCTTTAACCTATCTGCACACATGAGGCATGTAACCACAGAACGTTGTATGCATGTTGTGGACTCTGTGACTATGTTTCCATGTTATAGAGCCAGCCTAGTGGACTAAGAAAGAAAATCCAGACTGAGCCTCATTAACAATGTTTAAAAGTGCACATTTGGGCTTGTTGTAGAATGGACTTTTTATTATAGCATCCAAAGTAAGGGTGGATGGGGAGAACCCAAGCACAACCTTTACAGTCATATCACAGATCAGTGGTCTCCGGCCCGGTACCGGTCCGTGGATCGATTGGTACCGGGCCGCACAAGAAATTAAAAAAAAAAAAGATACATATATATATATATATATATATATATATATATATATATATATATATATATATATTTTTTTTTTTTTTTTTTTTTTTTTTATTAAATCAACATAAAAAACACAAGATACACTTACAATTAGTGCACCAACCCAAAACACCTCCGTCCCCCATTTACACTCATTCACACAAAAGGGTTGTTTCTTTCTGTTATTAATATTTCTGGTTCCTACATTATATATCAATATATATCAATACAGCCTGCAGGGATACAGTCTGTAAGCACACATGATTGTAATTTTTTATGACAAAAAAAAACTAAACAAAAAAAACCCATCTCACCCCATATTTTGAGGCACATGCACTAACCCCCGTTCCACCGTGCTACCTGAATCCAAATAAAAAGTACTAAATATTGTGTGCAAACTATAATATTGTGCTGTTAATGGGCGTATTGCGGGTGATCTATTAAGACTGCGTTTACAATTGATAACAAGTGCAAAAGTGGTGCAGTCCACCCTATTTCAAATGAGGTTTTTGCACATATACCGGCTGTCACCATGGAGACACTCATTTACCTCCATATTTAAGGCATCGTGTGCTCCAACTTGTGGCGTTTAGTTATGTTGTTGACATGCATAACACAAATATAATATGAACCTCCTTTTCTAGAAGCCGGATCTTATACACAACCAAACCTACTTTTAGCACACTGAAGGTGAAATGCATAGTGCAATAACTGTTTTTCATATAGAAGGTATATTGAAATAATATATATATTTTTAAACATCATTAAAAAACGGCATCAGACACCTGAATGAATTGATTGGATTCGTTTTAATCAGCCTCTTGAGTCAACCAGCAGCTGTAAAAATATAAAATGATATTGCTGAATAGACAATATGTCTAATACTTTGATTTCTGACAGTCAAAATATGTTGAGGGGCACACAGATGGAATATTTTCTCCCTCAATCGTCTGTCCTTCCTCAAAGCACTCACAGGCGGCCACCCGCTTGTTTGTGACAGTGTAAACAAATTACATGCACGTGTGTAATGTTCAATTATGCAAATAAGATGAGAATATCATCTAACCCCGTACCCAACCCACTTACATTTGGACATTGTCATCATATATTGTAAGACACGAGCATCTAAAATGATTCTGTAATATTTTAACATACAGTAGTTAACTTCTTTTTACACTTGTAGGACAGGTATGACCGCAAAAATGTCAAACTCTAGTAGTTAATTGATTTTTTATCACACTTCATCCAGTTATATTCTAATTGTAATTGTAGAGCTTTGTTATACAGTAGTTAACTGATTTTTTCCACTTATGTGTGGGGATGTGACATTCGCCAACAAATCAAGTCTTTTGAACGTCTCTTTTAAGTGAACGATGAGAACCGATTCCCAGTTGTTAGCCGTTCGTTTAGGAGACGTTTTTTATGCACATGCAAATTTAGCGTCGGCAACTGCCCACTCTGAACGTTTGTGCCACCCGACTGGCAACTGGACAAGAAAAATGAGTCCGAGTTAAAGCATTTGGAATTAAAATAAAATAACAAAAAAATAAAAAATAAATGTATTTTTACATATAAAAACCAAATATATATTTTAAAATTAATATTATTTTTTAATTGTATTCATTTTTGGTTTTAAATGGATTATACTTGTATAGCGCTTTTCTACCTTCAAGGTACTCAAATCGCTTTGACACTATTTCCACATTCACACACTGATGGCGGAAGCTGTCATGCAAAGCCCTAACCACAACCATCAGGAGCAAGGGTGAAGTGTCTTGCCCAAGGACACAACGGATGTGACTAGGGTGGCGGAAGCTGGGATTGAACCCGGAACCCTTAAGTTGCTGACACGGCCGCTCTACCAAACAAACCACATTTATTTTTTTATTTGGATTCACATTTCAGGTTCATTCTTCTAAGGGGTACAATTTAGGGTACTATCTAGTACAATTTTGTATTCAGATTTTTATTATGTCCTAATTTTTATGGTAGTTTTATTTATACTTTTTCTATCTTTCAATGCCTTTTGTTGTACATATTGTTTGTGTGACCCGGGTTGGACCACTCCTTATGCATCAGTCGGGGAAGTCTCGGCGCTACTTGTCTACTACATGCAAGAGGATCCTATTTGTGATTAAAAGCTATATAAGTAAACTTTGATTTATTCTATATTGTATGCTACACATGTTTTATGTGCGGGAAAACTCAAACTAGTGATGTCACTGCCAAAGCCTGGGAATATGGCACTGCCTTATTGAGTGTTTACAATGAAAACACAACAAAAAATACAATTATAGCTAGCTAATAGGGGTGTGGGAAAAAATCGATTCGAATTCGAATCGCTATTCTCACGTTGTGCGATTCAGAATCGATTCTCTTTTTTTTTTAAATCGATTTTTAATTTTTTTTTAATTTAAAAAAATAAATAAATAAACTGCAATAAACATTAAAACACGACACAGAACAAACCAAAAGTAGTGAAACAAAAATGAATATTATCAACAACAGTATCAATATTAGTTACAATTTCAACATAACAGTGATTAAAAATCCCTCCTTGACATTATCATTAGACATTTATAAAAAAAAAAAAAAAAAGAACAATAGTGTCACAGTGGCTTACACTTGCATCGCATCTCATAAGCTTGACAACACACTGTGTCCAATATTTTCACAAAGATAAAATAAGTCATATTTTTGGTTCATTTAATAGTTAAAACAAATTTACATTATTGCAATCAGTTGATAAAACATTGTCCTTTACAATTATAAAAGCTTTTTACAAAAATCTACTCCTCTGCTTGCATGTCAGCAGACTGGGGTAGATCCTGCTGAAATCCTATGTATTGAATGAATAGAGAATCGTTTTGAATCGGGAAAATATCGTTTTTGAATCGAGAATTGCGTTGAATCGAAAAAAATCGATTTTTAATCGAATCGTGACCCCAAGAATCGATATTGAATCGAAACGTGGGACACCCAAAGATTCGCAGCCCTACTAGCTAATATTTCAGAATGATTCCCACTAATAGAGTAATATTTGTGTAGATTGAATTATTCTGATCTACATCTTATCTAACAATGAAAATACTAGTGTTTGTTTCCTGAAAAAAATAACTATAATACCGAGCCAGTCCGAACAGGTTTTTGGAAAAAACGGCTCTTCAAGATCCAGCGCCCTTCAAAGATCCATAAACCCTACCTTTACTTATGTGACAGTGAAAATGTTTTAAAATGTTAATAAGGATTTTTTGACAGTGACAGTTTATTTTAATGGGGATTGATTGTGATGGGATTTTTTCCTGCTACTACGGTATTTATTTGGCTGTGAACTAAAACCTACACATTTTTACAACATGAAGTCCATTCAATGTGACAAAAACAGTTTTGGTCTCATAATTAAAACAACAAAAGCACGGCTCTGGCAGAGGTGTCACCTTGGATGCCAAAAAGGCAAACATCCCCCCAGATGTCTCATAACCACAAGGCTAGTAAAAAAAAAAAAAGTTTGTGTGTAACTTAGTACACGCCTATTTAAGTGGGCTTCAAGCTGTGAACCCAACAGCTCATGTGTTCTTTTAAAAGATGCCCTGGCAATGTTTTGATAGCAATTGAAAAGAAGAATTCCGTACAATGGAAGTTAAATATTGGGCTTGCTTACTTGGATGGTACAGATTCAATACAAGAGCTAGAATAAAAACTATGGAGGTTAATTTGTGTCTTTATTACAAAAGCTTTATTTGACACTGAATTTATGCAACTGATTTTTTTTTTTTTTTTAAATACAGTGTTTTTCAGTGTAAATAAATTCAGTGTATAAAAACTATTTAAAAATCATTATTGTGTGACTGTTTATACCATGGTGTGATCAGCTTTTATCCTTATTTTGCAGAATACTGGGATGTTTTCACTAATGCACTGCAACCTCCACTGTTTAAAGCAGGGGTGTCAAACTCATTTTAGATGGGGGGGCCACATGGAGAAAAATCTACTCCCAAGTGGGGCGGACTGGTAAAAATCACGGCACGATAACTTAAAAATAAAGACAACTTCGGATTGTTTTCTTTGTTTAAAAATAGAACAAGCACATTCTGAAAATGTACACATCATAATGTTGTTGTTGTTTTTTTTTACACTTACATGTCTACCTTTATTTGTCGTTATTTATACTTTCTGAATAAATTAAGTGATAATGTTCATCAGTCAACTCATTAGTGTTAATTTTCAATTTATCAAGATAAAAAAATTATATCAAAATCAAATTACAGGATGTTATTTATGTAGTTTGCTCATTTTCCTCGACTGGTGCACTAACATGTGTTTTTTTCCGTTTTTTTACATATGTTGCATAATCTACAAAGATACAAAGAATTGCTATGGTGACATCTAGCGGACATATGTAGAACAGCGGTTTCTTTCATTCAAATATTTCGGCTCATTTTTATACTTAGCAAACTCATCTCGCGGGCCGGATAAAACCCGTACGTTTGACACCCCTGGTTTAAAGTGTTCATAAAAAGGAATCCAAGCACATATAGCAGGTTACATGGACTGTAGTGTGTAGTGCTGTATTACCTGCCTCTCTGGTGACCTGCAAACTTGACACCCCATTGGCTTGTTCTTAGACATGATCGATTGCTTCAGTAAAAAAAAGTCTTAATTTACCAAAAATGGGTCTTGACTTTTGAAGCAAACAAAATGTCTGCACTGAATTTTTTCGCACTGTTTTTTTAATACACTGAATGTTTACACACTGAATTTTAAAACACTGTGTTTCAAATATTAAACACACAAATTCAGCTCACATGTTTTTATTTAATGAAATTGTCAGCATAATTTGATGTAAAAGAATTCAGTTCACATAATTCAAACGCAAAAAATGTGGTTACATCAATTCAGTGTCCTAAAAGGCTTCCGTAGTAAAGACACAAATTAACCTTCATTAAAAAAAACTGTATTCAATATTTTGCCTCTCAGAAGGAAAATTAGGTATCCAAATGTTTTAAGTGCCATAAAAAATAAAATGTATGTATGAATAATTTTGAATAAATATGTATTACACATAACTTAAATAGTTATGTTAACAGTTGAACATAATACTAGGGATGATGTTCGAAACCGGTTCTCCCGGTTGTTCAATAAGAAAAGTACCGTTCGATAAGAAAAGAACCGATTCCATGGACTCGAATCCCTTTTTGAGAACCGGTTCCCGTTATCGAGGCCACTATAGTAAAGAAAAAGAGTTGATTCTTTATTCGAATCCCTGGGAACGAATCCCGTCCCACAAGAAATGCCCTGAGGGACATCACAGGAAATGACGTAGCTCAGTCATTAGACTGAGCTACGTCATTTCCTGTGATGTCACACAAGCAGCAAAAATAATGGACCGGAAAAAACGCCTCAAGGCATGGCTATTCACCTATAGTTAGTATGTTCCAATAGCAGCAGAAGTGCACTTTTTGGAGAGCTGTATTATTTTCAGTTTTGTGCCCAAGGGACTGATTTTATTTAACACTATATTATTATTTATACACCTATAGTGATCACAGAGACAGGTTGTTTTTGTGTTACTGTATATATTTGTTTTTCTGAAAAATCCCACTTAATATACTTTGGGTAACAACAATCAATATATATATATATATATATATATATATATATATATATATATATATATATATATATATATATATATATATATATATATATATATACATATTTTAGTGGGTTAACAGTCAATATTTATTTATTTATTTTATTTTTTTCTTATAAAATAAAAGTGAGCTTTTGTTAAACCAAATATTGTGTTTTTTTCCATATACAACAACCTATCTGGATTCGATAAGAGAATCGATAAGGAATCGGTTCGATAAGAGGATTCGATAATGGGCTCGAACTCGATAATTTCTTATCAAACATCATCCCTACATAATACAATAATTATGTAGGGATGATGTAATAAATGTAATACACCAGGTCTCTTCCAATATATTAAAATTAAAGTAAAATTGTTTTATCATGTTTTTTTTACAATATTTTTTTTAAAACATTTGTTTATTGAATTTTTTTAAATATACGGTTCAGATATACAATACCTTTTGCAGTGTTGGGAGTTTAATCCAGAAACCAATACAAAACATGACACTTACATGAAATATAATTTAGTGTATTGCTGAAAGAAAAAATAAAGTACTGTACCTGTATTTTCTTTGTTTTCACAACCCAAATCCTAAAAGATGTCACATCCCAGTGAGCCTGCAAAACAGCCAAACCACAAGTTAGCTTTGCAAAAAATAAGAGACATTTTCAAATCAACTGCCTAACTTGCTAAAGCATCACAACATGGGCATTGTAGCATCAATTAAGCAATATTCTTGTTCATATTTTGACCCCCACAATATATTTTCATCGTTAAATACGACCTAAAAGTGATAGGTCATTTATGAGCAGGCAAAAACTTGGCCAGCTAGTTCCATCAATTGGTCAAATTAGCTAATCTATCTAAATTTTTTGTTATCAAACTTTCACCTTAAATCACAAGTTAATGGATACATACAGTTTGTATGAACAAATTCAGCTCACACAGTTATATTCAATGAAACTGTCAGCATAATTTGATGTAAAAGAATTCAGTTCACTAAATTCAAATGCAAAAAAATCAATTACATCAATTCAGTGTCCTAAAAGGTTTTCGTAGTAAAGACACAAATTAACCTTGATAAAAAAATGTATTAAATATTTTGCCTCTCAGAAGAAAAATTAGGTATCCCCATTTTTAAATTGCTATACAAAATTTTATATATATTACACATAACTTAAATTGTTATTTTAACAGTTGAACATAATATAATACAAAATAGTAATTAAATGAAATACACCCGGTCTCTTCCAAGATATTAAAATTCAAGTAAAATTGCTTCATCGTGCTTTTTACAATCTTTTTTTAAAAAACATTTGTTTATTGAATTTTTGACATATACGGTCCAGAAAAATAATACTTTTTGCAATGTTGGGAATTTAATCCACAAACCAATACAAAACAAGACACTTACATGAAAGATAATTTAGAGTATTGCTGAAAAATCAAACAGAGTAGTGTACCTGTATTTTCTTTCTTTTCACGACCCAAATCCTAAAATATGTGACAACCATTACTTCTACATTGTCTAGGGACGGCGTGGCGCAGTGGAAGAGTGGCCGTGCGCGACCCGAGGGTCCCTGGTTCAATCCCCACCTAGTACCAACCTCGTCATGTCCGTTGTGTCCTGAGCAAGACACTTCACCCTTGCTCCTGATGGGTGCTGGTTAGCGCCTTGCATGGCAGCTCCCTCCATCAGTGTGTGTGAATGTGTGTGTGAATGGGTAAATGTGGAAGTAGTGTCAAAGCGCTTTGAGTACCTTGAAGGTAGAAAAGCGCTATACAAGTACAACCCATTTATTATTTATTACCATTGTTGGTATATTCATTATTTCTACATTGTTGATACAAATTATTGTTACAGTGTAATAATTATTGTTACCTGTGGTAATGCCACTATGATACAACATTTGTATTATAATCCTTAAACAAAGTAAGAGTGAAACTCGTGAATAATCACTGAATGGAGAACTGGGGGTGGGATTAAATAAATTATCTTCTTCCCACTCCCGTTCAGGCAAAACTGGACAATTATGCATTACATACTATACATTACCTTTTGCACTATATTAATTTATATTATTATGTGTTGTCAACTTTGTACTTTTTTTTTAAATTTTTTTATTTTTATGTCATTGCCTGAAATAAATAAATAAATGAGAAGGAAAAAAATGAAATTAAACATCCCAGTGAGCCTGCAAAACAGCCAAACCACAAGTTGGACATTTTCAAATCAACTGCCTAACTTGTTAAAAAACATCACAACATTGGCATTCTAGCATCAATCAAGCCATATTTTTGTTCATATTTTAACCCCCACAATAGATTTTCATCTTAAAAGACGACCTAATAGTGACAGGTCATTTATGAGCAGGCAAAAACTTGGCCAGCTAGTTCCATCAATTGGGCAAATTAGCTAATCTGGCTACATTTTTTGTTATCAAATTCTCACCTTAAGACACGAGTTAATGGATACATACAGTTTGTATGAACACAATTTCCACTAAAATATACATTTTTGGGATAGACAGTTGAACTTTAGAAGGTAACAGCTGACGAACCTCACACTTGTTGCATCCTTCCTGGTCCTCTTTTCAAAACGAGCGCTCTTTGAAGTGTGGACTTCAGAGGTCGCGATGGCGGGAAACCAAAACCACACAAAAACATGACCAAAACATTAACTCTTTTCTCCCGAGATTGTCGAAAACATCTTCATAGTGTTCAGTGGGCGATGCATTGGTTCAGACCGGGCTGGTGACGGAGAAGAAGGGGAAGAGCAGTTGGAGGAATTTAAGGTGGGGGTGAGCGGGTCGATCCAAATATCGACAGTGTAGATATACAAGGGTAGTATCAGTATCGTGATGATACTTGTGTCATGAGATTAATATTTTTAACTTCTCTTCTGTTTATTTTAACCAATCTCTGTTTTTGTGCATATTGTTAAATTATGAATATTGTTAAATTCATATATAAATATGATTGCAAATACCTCAAGAATTTGAATGACAGAAAACTTTTTTCTTTTTTTTTAGCTTTTGTTGAGTTATTCTGCGCTATTGCCTTTATTTTGTCAAACAAAAGTATTTCATAAAAAGGAATGAAAATATGTTAATGTTTGTTGATGTTGCTACATTGCGACATATATCGTGATTATAATAATTTGCAACAAAATAGAGGCAAAAAAATCACAAAATCATTCAAGTATCTTGATAATTATACATACAGAATGATTCAAAAAGAATATGCCAAAATCATCAGGCATTCATTTAGTTATATATATATATATATATATATATATATATATATATATATATATATATATATATATATATATATATATATATATATATATATATATATATATATATATATACATATATATACATATATATACATACATACATATATATACATATATATACATATATATGTATATACATATATACACACACACACATATATATATATATATATATATATATATATATATATATATATATATATGTCTTAATAAGGTTATCCAAAAAATAGTGCTCGATACCGTAGTAGAGCGCAATATATGTATGTGTGGGAAAAAAAATCACAAGACTACTTCATCTCTACAGGCCTGTTTCATGAGGGGGTTCCCTCAATCATCAGGAGATTTTAATGGGAGCATTCACATACCATGGTTTATATAGGGCACAGAGTGGGTGGGTACAGGCTGGCGTAGGGGCGTGGTGATTGGCTCATGTGTTACCTAGGAGGTCTTTCCGTCTGTGGCGGCATGCTGATACAATTTCGCTGCGCTTGTTGAGGGATGACAGGTCTGGACGGTATATAATATACAGTTTCTCTTTCAAGCATAGGTTGCATCTTTTATTACCACTATTGTAAGGTGTGCTGGATGCAAGAATTTGCCATGTTATTGAATATTCAACATTATTGTCTTTGAGGTCCCAAATGTGTTTGCTGAGTTCTGTGGTATTCCGCAGGTTTTGGTTCCTGAAAGAAGCCTTGTGATTGTTCCATCTGGTTTTAAACTCTCCCTCGGTTAATCCTACATATGTGTCGGATGTGTTAATGTCCTTGCGTGTTACCTTAGATTGATAGACAACTGATGTTTGTAAGCACCCCCCGTTGAGAGGGCAATCAGGTTTCTTGCGGCAGTTGCAGCCTTTGTTGGTTTTGGGGTCGCTCTGTCCGGGGGCCGACGGCTCATTTGCAATTGTTTTGTTGTGGTTTGAGATAATTTGTCGTATATTGTTCATGCAGCTGTAGCTCAATTTAATGTTGTTCTTGTTGAATACTTTTCTTAGGGTGTTGCTTTTGGGAAAGTGTTTGTCAATCAGAGTGAGGAATTTGTGGCCAATGTTAGTTGAGACGTTTTTGCTGTATGGGGGGTTGTACCAGATGATGTTGTTTCGTTTTCTCATTCCTTTTTGGTTGGTTTCCTGGTGTGGGTTCATAGGTGAGGGTGAAATTGTATCCGCTTTCATCAAGGGCTTTTTGGTACGGGGGGTTGCTTGGTCAAATTCAGCTTTGCTAGATGACAGCATCGATAGCCTTTTATTAATTCCGGTAGGTATTCTTTTCGTGGTGGTGGGTGGGTGGTTGCTGTCATGGTGCACGTATTGGAGTGTTGTGTTGGATTTCGTGAATGGTTGGTAGCTGTTATTTCTCAGGTTGAAAGTGACGTCGAGGAAGTTGACGGTTTGCTTGTTGGCTTCAATCGTGATCCGTAGGCCGTTCTCTTTGAAAATTTGGCATATGCCCTTCTTGGTATTCTCGCTGCTCCTTGGCGAGGCGCGACATACTGCCAGTCCGTCATCACGGTAAATACCGAGGTTCAGGTTGAGGCTAGCGAGCTGGGAGAGGAGGAAACTCCCAACGAGTTCACACGTTTCTGCTCCGTCAAAACTTCCCATAGTGACGTCAAATGTTGCATTGTTCTTTTTTTGCCATGGTGTACTGTTGTGGATGAGAATGGAGTTTTTTGCGTGGATGATGATGTTTTTTTCGTTGCCTGTGATTGAGTCGTAGTCTGAGGCGAAGTCTAGTGCTTGAGTCAGTAGGTCTTGCGTGATGGAAGGGTAAAATTATTCGATATCGAAGGAGATAAAGTTGTGCTGTTGTTTGTCTTGGATGTTGTTGAACCATTTGATTACTGCTGCTGTATTTCTCCATTGGTTGAGTGGTGTTTTGTCCTTGATTTTTGCGTTGACTCTGTCCAGGATTATTTTGCTGATTTTTCCTATTTCAGATTTAGTTGGGTTTATTAGTCGGCATGTTGGGTTATTTGCGAAGTTGGGTTTGTGGTCCTTCAATGTGATGAAGGCTTCCTTGTTGGCTGTGGCGTCCACCCTGTCCTCAATGTCCAGTTCAGCTGCGATCCTTTTATTTTCCAGGTGGATGTTCTGTAAGGTGTTGGGTTGTGCTTTTTTGTATGATTTGGTGATGCTTCTGTCCAGTAAGGTGTTATGTTCTGGTATGTCCATTCTGTAGAAGTTTGTGGTTTTATCGGCAGCTATGATGAGGTTGTTTACTTTCTTGATGCGCTCCTTGTCATTTTTCAGCTTGGTGAGGAGTGGGTTGCGGACTGGCTTGAATTTGACTGATTGTATCATTTTGAGCATGTCGTTCTCAAAATCCTTTAGTTCCTCAACTGTGGGTGGGTTCTTGGTAGATTTGAATCCGTAAGTTTTCTTTTGCGTTCCTTTTGTTTCAGGGTGGAGGAAAAAATGTGCTTTCCACCGCATCCTTCTTAGGAAGTGTTCCGTCTTTTCTATGAGCCTTAGCCTGTAGTCATTCTGCGCGGGTATGGGAATGTTCTTCGTGGAGTAGTCGATGTTGAATTTTTCCATTTCTGATCGTCGTACAGTGCTCAACAAATGTCAATTTGGAGCGGAGTATATGTCTTAATAAGGTTATCCAAAAAATAGTGCTCGATACCGTAGTAGAGCGCAATATATGTATGTGTGGGGAAAAAAATCACAAGACTACTTCATCTCTACAGGCCTGTTTCATGAGGGGGTTCCCTCAATCATCAGGAGATTTTAATGGGAGCATTCACATACCATGGTTTATATAGGGCACAGAGTGGGTGGGTACAGGCTGGCGTAGGGGCGTGGTGATTGGCTCATGTGTTACCTAGGAGGTGTTTCCGTCTATGGCGGCATGCTGATACAATTTCGCTGCGCTTGTTGAGGGATGACAGGTCTGGACGGTATATAATATACAGTTTCTCTTTCAAGCATAGGTTGCATCTTTTATTACCACTATTGTAAGGTGTGCTGGATGCAAGAATTTGCCATGTTATTGAATATTCAACATTATTGTCTTTGAGGTCCCAAATGTGTTTGCTGAGTTCTGTGGTATTCCGCAGGTTTTGGTTCCTGAAAGAAGCCTTGTGATTGTTCTACAGCTGCATGAACAATATACGACAAATTATCTCAAACCACAACAAAACAATTGCAAATGAGCCGTCGGCCCCCGGACAGAGCGACCCCAAAACCAACAAAGGCTGCAACTGCCGCAAGAAACCTGATTGCCCTCTCAACGGGGGGTGCTTACAAACATCAGTTGTCTACCAATCTAAGGTAACACGCAAGGACATTAACACATCCGACACATATGTAGGATTAACCGAGGGAGAGTTTAAAACCAGATGGAACAATCACATGAGCACAATGAGCCGAAATTTTTGAATGAAAGAATCCGCTGTTCTACATGTGTGCACTGGAAGTCGCAATAGCAATTCTTTGTATCTTTGTAGATGATGTTACATATGTAAAAACAAAATAAACCACATGATGTTAGTGCATCAGTCGAGGAAAATGAGCAAACTACATAAATAACATCCTGAAATTTGATTTTGATATTTTTTTATCTTGATAGATTGAAAATTAACACCAATGAGTTGACTGATGAACATTATCACATAATTTATTCAGAAAGTATAAATAACGACAAATAAAGATAGAATACTATTAACCGCAACATTTAAGTGTAAAAAAAAAAACCAACAACATTATGATTTGTACATTTTCAGAATGTGCTTGTTCTATTTTTAAACAAAGAAAACAATCTGAAGTTGTCTTTATTTTTAAGTTATCGTGCCGTGATTTTACCAGTCCGGCCCACTTGGGAGTAGATTTTTCTCCATGTGGCCCCCGATCTAAAATGAGTTTGACACCCCTGATCTAGATGCATTTTTAGAGATTATAGTACCCTCTGAATAAACTCAATTGAGCAAAATGATATCAACATGAAAATACAATACTTTAGTCTTTTTAGCATATCAATTTATAAACACAAGTACAACATTTTAAAAAGTACAGTAAGTAAATGGTAATGGTAAATGGGTTATACTTGTGTAGCGCTTTTCTACCTTCAAGGTACACAAAGCGCTATTTCCACATTCACCCATTCACACACTGATAGCGGGAGCTGCCATGCAAGGCGCTAACCACGACCCATCAGGAGCAAGGGTGAAGTGTCTTGCTCAAGGACACAACGGACGTGACTAGGTTGGTAGAAGCTGAGGATCGAACTAGGAACCCTCAGGTTGCTAGCACAGGCACTCTCCCAACCGTGCCACGCCGTACCCAAAATAAAAACATAAAATAAAGTAAGAATAAAAAGGATATGTTTATAATAGCTTTAAAATACTGTTCATGTACAAGTAAAATACGTACACATACAAAGTAAAAAGTATGAGTAAAGCCAAATTTAAAATAAAAGTATAATTAAAAAAATTCAAATATACAATAAAAATATATGTACAAATAAAATATATTTGAAAATAAATATTTCTGAAATTATATACATATTTAAAAAAAAAAAGCTGAATAAAGCTAAATTGGAAAAAAATACAATAATAATAAAATATACATGAAAATTAATGTACATGTACAAGTACAAGTACAACATGTAAACATTTAAATGAGATAATATTTCACAAATTATATATGGTGCTATTGTTTTTTGAAAAGGTAAAATTATATATTTAGAAAAGACACAAATACATTAAATAAAATTCCATCGATCCATTTTTTTACCGCTTGTCCTTTAAATTACATTAAATAATAAAAAAAAAAAATCTGAGGAAAATATTAAAATGGAATATAATGAAACTGAAAATAAAACAACAAAATACACCTAAATTATATGAAAAAAAACATTCAAAAATATACCAAAAATACAGTTATATTCTATATCCTTGGCATGTTGATAATTTGTTTTGAGTTATGTCATTTTTTAATACACTCAAGGACGCATTACAAACAGCCGTCCAAGAAGTGCAGTCCCGTCATCAGACCAACATCCGCTTGGGGAGCTCCCAACTCGAGCTCGCTGCCTCCCATTGCCGTGTTGTTGCTCGGCTGACTTCCTTTTGTCTGCTTCATCAGCAACACAAAAGCAACTCACCCCAATCAGCCTGAGAGCGTCCTGGCGCTGACGACCTCCTTGTAATGCGACGTGACCTCCTCAGGGCTGAGTGAGTTATCTTTCACCTCTGGAGGAGAAATTAAATGAAAGAAGATCAATAGTTATCCACATATAAAGTATTTGTCTCCTGTTATTATGGATGGGAGGCTTTATTGATACTGACATGGAGTGGTGTCATTCAATTTGTCATCACTCTCCAGTTATGCTAACTGGATTTCCTGTCCATTCACTTCCAGCTGGAGGTCAATCAGAATTGTTCTTGAGCCTATTGAACTGTCAATAGCGTTCAAATAAAAGGCTGCACATCATGTCGCTCTGTGTTGCATTCAGTCCTAATAAGTAAGAACAAAAAGTGAGAGAAGGCCAGCACACTCAGCATCTCAGCAGTGACGTTCATTAGGAGACGACAATGCGACAAGGACGATGTGACCGAGTCACTCAGCAATGACCACAGTTAGACCTCGGCCAATGCGGAAAGTATTGCGGAAAGAGATTATTCTAGATTGTACCTAATGTCATGACTGGTTCATTTATCTTCTTTTGACCTTTTTTTTTTTTTGCCTAAATTCATTCTTGTTTATGGTTATCGTTTTTATATTGATTTTATCTTGATTTTGTATGTACTTTATGTCATATTTTATTCATTATGGGACGAGCAGTAGAAAATGGATGGATGGATATTGTTTGTCTTTGGTACACTAATGTGTATATTATAGGTAGGGGTGATGTTTGATAAGAAATTATCGAGTTCGAGCCCATTATCGAATCCTCTTATCGAACCGATTCCTTATCGATTCTCTTATCGAATCCAGATAGGTTGTTGTATATGGGAAAAAACACAATATTTGGTTTAACAAAAGCTCACTTTTATTTTATGAGAAAAAAAAAAAAAAAAAAAAAAATATTGACTGTTACCCCCCTTAAAAAACATATATATATATATATATTGACTGTTGTTACCCAAAGTATATTTAGTGGGATTTTTCAGAAAAACAAATATATACAGTAACACAAAAACAACCTGTCTCTGTTATCACTATAGGTGTATAAATAATAATATAGTGTTAAATAAAATCAGTCCCTTGGGCACAAAACTGAAAATAATGCAGCTCTCTAAAAAGTGCACTTCTGCTGCTATTGGAACATACTAACTACACACACTAAGAACACCACAGTCATCAATCAACAATTCTTCCCCCCTTACATGAGAGCGAAGCCTGGCAATAGTTGCATATTGCCTGTTCTGCCCTCACTATACGTGTTGAGGTTATACAGCTTGGCAGACAGCTAACAAACAATCCAAAGCAGATTAATTCATTTAGGCTCTTTATTGTTGTTGATCTTGCTTTGTCTTTTCCGATCTTTACTTTTGTCTTGCACTGGACTGTTTTTTTTTTTTTAAACTGAAATACACACAATGACAAATGTATAAGCTATTTGATTCAATTAATATCCTGAAATGTAATACACAATATGTAAATATTAGCTTCACACAAATATACAGTACGATCATCAAACAAATACTTCTGAGTGTTGAAACTATTTTGATGGTGGAAATACACGACTGGCAGCCATTTTAAGTCCTCAAAACATCCATTGAAACAGTGCACAAAAATCGTTTTTCAATAAACATCTTAGTATCAAACTTAAACACTTTCCACCTTAATATTGAGTTACATAAACAAGTTAAACAGTTTACTTACAGACTTGTCTTTTCCAAGGCTTGTAAGAGCTGACACAACTTGTCTACTTCTCAACCCGGAAGTGCCCAAACTAATGACGCGTAGTATTTTCATATCGCCACAAGGTGTCAGTAAGAGTCTACAATCAAATGGGCATAACATTGCAGGTCCCACAGGGCATTTCCTGTACGTGGGAAGGGATTCGTTCCCAGGTATTCGAATAAAGAACCAACTCTTTGTCTTTACTATAGTGGCCACGATTACGGGAACCGGTTCTCAAAAAGGGATTTGAGTCCATGGAATCGGTTCTTTTCTTATCAAACAACCGGGAGAACCGATTTCGAACATCATCCCTAATTATAGGTCATTGCTTTTTTTGTTTTATTTTTGCAAAAATATGTATCGATAGGCTCCAGCGCCCCCCGCGACCCCAAAAGGGAATAAGCGGTAGAAAATGGATGGATGGATGGATGTATCGATTTTTACATTGCTCTTTTTATCTTTGGTATGAACATTATTATGTAAACTCAAAGTTATTTTTATTTTTTTGTTTTTGCTATTTTTGTATTACAAAATTGTATTATTGATCATGTTATACTGCATTGTAATCTTTTGTTTTGTGATTGTGTGATGTTTTTTTGCCTGGACCCCAGGAAGAATAGTCCCCACTGCGGTGTAGACGAATGGGGATCCTTAATAAACTAAATAAACAAGGCATGGACCCTCCAGCGTTGCAGACGCAGCCTATAATATAACAAGTAAAAAAGTGAAAAATGTTGTATTGTTTTACAAAATTATCAGAAAGTTTTCAGAACTAGTGGAAAAAAAGGAATGTTTGGGCACTTTCCATTGAACATTTTTAAAAACACTGGCAACAACATAAAAATACAACAAGACATATTTTGAAAAAAATGCATTAAAAAAATCCCACGGAAAATTGTCCCACATCTACATAAGCAATGTATAAGCACGACAAAGGTCGAGCTATATTTGTGCAAGCGTCAACACAAAAAGTACTTTTTGGCTGACTTAACATCAATTCACTCCATATTATGCATGAGGGAATGACTAAAAAAGACCCCCCCCCCCCCCTCTCTACGCACACATATATTTTAACACATGCCTTAAGCAGTGCCCATTGTTTTGATTGTAGATGACATAAGGCAGGGAGGAGGACTCAACATGTCATGTCAGCTCAAGAGACCCCTTTAGATGTGTTTTGGTGATCTCTTGTTGTCAATGCTATGTCATGTCAGCCCAAGAGACCCCTGTAGATGTGTTTTTAGCGACCTCTTGTGGTCAGTGCTATGTCATGTCAGCTCAAGAGACCCCTGTAGATGTGTTTTTAGCGACCTCTTGTGGTCAGTGCTATGTCATGTCAGCTCAAGAGACCCCTGTAGATGTGTTTTGGTGACCTCTTGTGGTCAGTGCTATGTCATGTCAGCTCAAGAGACCCCTGTAGATGTGTTTTGGTGACCTCTTGTGGTCATAAATCAGACTTCTTTTTTAAATTCATGAGGTTCAACAGCGACTCACATGGTTACACAGCATTGAAAAAAAACTGGGTGTTGCAAGACCACTCTTTTGCAATTATTTTCTGTTTGGTTGCATAAAAAAATACTCTCCATTGTATGTTCCTTTAAAGCAGTCCTTCTCCTTATCTTGACACCCTTATCTTGACACATACAGATAAGAAAATAAACATTAACTCCAGGGGGCGCGTGAACATAATGATGTCCCTTGATGGGGGCGTGGCCACTGCTTTAAAGCCAGAAAGGCCTACATGCTGGCTCAGTCGATGCGTTGCTTTAGCGCCCTCCTCTGGTCAAAGATCAGACCGCAGTGCCATATTCTTTTACAATAGCTTATTATTATTATATGAGTTGAAATAAACAACAACCACCCAATTACTTTACCGTATTTTTCGGATTATAAGTCGCAGTTTTTTTTTCATAGTTTGGGCGGGGGTGCGACTTATACTCTGGAGCTACTTATGTGTGAAATTATTAACACACTACCGTAAAATATCAAATAATATTATTTAGCTCATTCACGTAAGAGACTAGGCGTATGTCAGCAATCGTCACACACGTTCTCAGTTCATTATTTATGCGTCATATAACGCACACTTATTCAGCCTGTTGTTCACTATTCTTTATTTATTTTAATTTGCCTTTCAAATGTCTATTCTTGGTGTTGGGTTTTATCAAATAGATTTCCCCCCAAAAATGCGACTTATACTCTAGTGCGACTTATATATGTTTTTTTCCTTCTTTATTATGCATTTTCGGCCGGTGCGACTTATACTCCGGAGCGACTTATAATCCGAAAAATACGGTATCTATTCAACCAAAAATGAATACTCTATAAATATTGGTTTGTTGTCATGCATCACATGACGAGATGGCGTTTGACCGGCAGTTTGCACGCCTCCTTCCTGTCTAACTTAGACAAAAACGGACAGTTCTCCACAGCTGGAGATACCATGATTAGTCAGGACTATCGCATATGCTTCCTAGGAAAGCAGATATGTTAAAGTGTTTGCTAAAAAATGGTTAATGTAAAACAACTGCACAGTGTAGAGTTTTTCCAAGATGGTTGCTGGTTGCAGGAGCTGTGCGCTCTTGTGTATTCTTTTGTCTTTGTATGTTTTCTGCCTTTTGGCTCGGGCCCTTTCAGGACTGTGCAACAAGGGGTGGCACTTTATTGACTTCTGCGCTGCTTTTCGGTGCTTTTTTTGTGAACTTTTGGATATGCCAACTAGGGATGGGCGATATATCGCTGTACTCGATATATCGCGGGTTTGTCTCTGTGCGATATAGAAAATGACTATATCGTGATATTCGAGTACCGGTAAACGTTCTCACGCAGTTGTTTTTAGCTGCGGGGCATTACACTACATGCGTTTCTCACTCTTTCTGGTCTCTCCTTCTCAATAAAACAAGCGCACCTTCTTACATATGTCACATACGTATACGCCCTCGCGGAGCAGAGAGGTAGCGGCATGGGTAACGTTAGCTGCGGTGCGAGTGGTGATGCAAGAGAAAGAAGGTGCGAATCTTGTAACAAATGAAGCGAGAAGAATTAATTCCCAAGAAAAACAGCACCGGGTCCATCGTCTGGCGGTGGTTTGGCTTCAAGTGGGAATATGTCGAACAGACAACCGTAATTTGTCAAGTATGCGGCAAAAGCGTTGCTACAAAAAGTAGCATTACTGCTAATACGTAGCATCTGTTGAAAAGTCACCTGCTAGAGAATGAAGAGTGCTCGAAACTCCGCTTGTCAACATCTCCGTTCGGTGCCACACCAACAAAATGCCGAGGTAACCATTTCCACATCAACATCGTATGAAAAAAATAGTCATCAACAGAAGGAGATAGCGAAGGACATACACTATTTGATTTCCTATTATGCAGCTCATTTTTATTTGGCAGTTATTGAAATATATTGTGTGACATCATGCACAAAAGTGCACTTTATTTGTTTTAAACTATTGTGGTAGCGTTCTGTACAAAAAGTGCACTTTAATTTAGTGTTGTTTTGATATGTCATCTTAGTGACATCATGCACAAAAGTGCACTCATAGCTTGTTTTAAAATGTCTCTGACAATCTTGCACTTTCTGTTTTGAAATGACATGAATGTTTGTGCCACTGCTTAATAACTGTTTAATAAATACAGTTTTGGTAAATTTACTTAGTTGTGATTTCCCTCTCTGCATGAAAGTTTAAAATGAGCATATATTAATGCAGTATGAAGAAGAATGTTTTAATGTAGACACATAGAATCATCATACTGCTGTGATTATATGCATCAAGTGTTCATTCAAGGCTAAGGCAAAATATCGAGATATATATCGTGTATCGTGACATGGCCTAAAAATATCGAGATATTAAAAAAAGGCCATATCGCCCAGCCCTACTTCCAACTGCTGGCTCTATGCCACACCTGAGTCCAAGCGGAGAGACCAGAGGAGATGCGAAGGAAGAGACGGGACTGCGGAGCTAGCGCTGAGCATCGGGATGTACGAGCTTCACGGACACCTCGGTCTGCTCGGACGGATTCTCGCTCATCCGTGCAGACCGGACATTGGCCAAGAGCTAGTATGAAGCCTAGTCTCTTAGCTGCTTTGTTGGGCCTGTTCCTGTATCCGGCTGTGCTGCCCCCACGCCCAGGCAGACGTTGGCGTGGAGCACTGCAGAGGCCACCACGATGTATGTGGATGTGGAAATGCTGTTTATGTTGTTTTGTTTTGTTGTTTGTCTATGCATGATGCAATCGTAAGTCCGCAATATGTATTATCTATTGCTAATTTTTTTGTTTTTCTTTGTGTTTTACGTTTGTAGCTGCGTGTAGAGGTGGCGCCGCTGGTTTCAAAAACTAGTCTTCTTCTTGTTGTTTTATGTCTTATTTAACTCAATGTTAAAGGTTCATTACCGCCACCTACTGTATTGGAGTGTGAACCAGAGTTCCCTCCTTTGCCTCATATACACACACCTTCGCATACTAAATTACAGAGATGTCCGATAATGGCTTTTTTGCCGATATCCGATATTCCGATATTGTCCAACTCTTAATTACCGATTCCAATATCAACCGATACCGATATATACAGTCGTGGAATTAACACATTATTATGCCTAATTTTGTTGTGATGCCCCGCTGGATGCATTAAACAATGTAACAAGGTTTTCCAAAATAAAATCAACTCAAGTTATGGAAAAAAATGCCAACACGGCACTGCCATATTTATTATTGAAGTCACAAAGTGCATTATTTTTTTTAACATGCCTCAAAACAGCAGCTTGGAATTTGGGACATGCTCTCCCTGAGAAAGCATGAGGAGGTTGAGGTGGGCGGGGTTGGAGGGGGGGTTGAGATGGGAGGGGGGGTAGGAGGGTAGCGGGGGGTGTATATTGTAGCGTCCCGGAAGAGTTAGTGCTGCAAGGGATTCTGGGTATTTGTTCTGTTGTGTTTATGTTGTGTTACGGTGCGGATGTTCTCCCGAAATGTGTTTGTCATTCTTGTTTGGTGTGGGTTCACAGTGTGGCGCATATTTGTAACAGTGTTAAAGTTGTTTATACGGCCACCCTCAGTATGACCTGTATGGCTGTTGACCAAGTATGCTTTGCATTCACTTGTGTGTGTGAAAAGCCGTAGATATTATGTGACTGGGCCGGCACGCAAAGGCAGTGACTTTAAGGTTTATTGGCGCTCTGTACTTCTCCCTACATCCATGTACCACACCATACAGCTGCGTTTTAAAAAGTCATGAATTTTACTTTTTGAAACCGATACCGATAATTTCCAATATCACATTTTAAAGCAATTATCGGAAATCTTTACTAAATTATATCCCATGAACTAATCTCTTCTAGAAACGTCACTAAAATGTTTTAGTTGCTGCTGAGCACCATGTTTTCTAACTTCATCTCTAAGTTTTCTCCTTTCTCGACTGTATGACAACGGATGATTGCATGTTCCACTGACTCTCCCTCATTGGTGTTTGTTTATAAGTTGCAACATCTTATTCAGTCTGATGTGTCTTAATCGAATGCGTGATATGGTTCCTTCCTCTTTTGTGTTCCCCCTTACAGTTCTTCCCGCTCCTACTGTGTTCTGTATTGCATATTAGTGTCTTCCTGTTGTATTCATTTCCCAGCGTGATTGCCACACTTTCAAAAGATGTTGTTTAATTAAGGATTTTGCCTCTGCCTTACAAAGAGGTACCTCTCTGAGCTGCTCTAGCGTTAGTGTCTGTTTTGCCAGCTGATCTGCCAATTCATATGCCTGCGAGCCGAAACCCATAGGAACCTTACGCTGGTATTCACCCTCTCAAGCCTGGGCAGTATTTCATATATTTCATTAACTAAATCTTGTCGGCGTTGCGACCTAAAATATTAAATAGAGATTAATGCTGACCTTGAATTGGAGCAGACCACCACCTTTTTAAGCTGTGACTCTTCTACCTACTGTAGTGCAGCTGTGACTACCAGACGTTCGACTGTAGACATTGCTAATGTGCTTTACCTTGTTTTTTTCTGGACTTTTTGTGTCTGCACTGCAACCACATAATTTACCCGTTGTGGGATGAATTAAGTCTATCTTATCAGCATATACAATGTAAATACATTTCAAAAAACTAACTTTTAATTTTTGTATTTGAAAAATGTTAAAAATGTTATTTAACATTTTTGAAAAATTGTCATTTGTCCCAGAACAATTTATGTTGTATATTAGATTTTTTTTTTTAATTATTATATTATAGTTATTTTCAAAACAAAATCTTTTTTTCTGGCACCCCATTGAGGTTGTCTTTCTTTCAAGAGCTCACTGTTGTGTTTGTACTCATGTTTTTTTTTTTCTAAATTAAGCAAAGTTGATACTAATCAACGCATTTGCTAATCTTTTATCCAAATTAGAATCGGTCAAAAAAAATCGATAAAAACCAAAACCAGTTGAAAGTGGAATCGGAATTGTAAAAATCTTATTAATTCCCATCCCTACCTACCTATATGACAGTGCGACTTGCTTATTTTTTGGAATCTGTAGCAACAACAGTATTCAAAGATTGGCTATACCAGTGGTTTTTTAAACATTATTCACCAAGTACCACCTCAGAAAACACTTGGCTCTCCAAGTACCACCATAATAACCAACATTAAAAAACAGTAGCGTAGTAGGCCAAAATATTCATTAAAAGTTTTTATTTAACAAGTGTATTTAATACTTTTGGCCACTTCAACATTACACACAGTTTGAACAGTCACACTGTGTTTGAATACTTAGTTAAGTCGTCTGTTTTCATCGCAAAATTCCACAGTATTCTGGACATCTGTGTTGGTGAATCTTTTGCAATTTGTTCAATGAACAATGGAGACAGCAAAGAAGAAAGCTGTAGGTGGGAAGCGGTGTATTGCGGACCGGCTGCAGCAACACAAAACACAGCCGGTGTTTCATTGTTTACATTCCCGGAAGATGACAGTCAAGCTTTACCATTGGCCTGTGGAGAACTGGGACAACATATACTCTTACCAGGAGGACTTTGAGTTGGATGCGCAGACGCGGTACCGTGAGTACGCATGCAGCTGCCGCTTCCAAACATTTGATCGCTTGCCCGTACGTGCGTGCCGCTATGTGCATGTCACGTACGTAACTTTGGGGACTTTGGGGAAATATATGTGCTGTATGAACTTTGGGGAGGTGAACGGTACTTTGGGCTGTGGGATTGAGTGTGTTGTGCAGGTGTTTGAGTTGTATTGGCGGATTATATGGACGGGAGGGGGGAGGTGTTTGTTATGCGGGATTAATTTGTGGCATATTAAATATAAGCCTGGTTGTGTTGTGGCTAATAGAGTATATATATGTCTTGTGTTTATTTACTGTTTTAGTAATTCCCAGCTGAATATCAGGTCCCACCCGCCTCTCACAGCATCTTCCCTATCTGAATCGCTCCCACTGCCCTCTAGTCCTTCACTCTCACGTTCCTCATCCACAAATCTTTCATCCTCGCTCAATTTAATGTGGAAATCGTCGCTTTCTCGGTCCGAATCGCTCTCGCTGCTGGTGGCCATGATTGTAAACAATGTGCAGATGTGAGGAGCTCCACAACCTGTGACGTCACGCGCATATCGTCTGCTACTTCCGGTACAGGCAAGGCTTTTTTTATCAGCGACCAAAAGTTGCGAACTTTATCGTCGATGTTCTCTACTAAATCCTTTCAGAAAAATATGGCAATATCGCGAAATGATCAAGTATGACACATAGAATGGACCTGCTATCCCCGTTTAAATAAGAAAATCGCATATCAGTAGGCCTTTAATAGCTGGCCACCATGCTGTCCCAAAATGTCCTCTACAATCCGTAACGTCACGTGCAGCGTCATCATACCGAGACGTTTTCAGCAGGATATTTCGCGCAAAATTTAAAATTGCACTTTAGTAAGCTAACCCGGCCGTATTGGCATGTGTTGCAATGTTAACATTTTATCATTGATGTATAAACTATCAGACTGCATGGTCGGTAGTAGTGGGTTTCAGTAGGCCTTTAAGTGATTCTTTGGCGTACCGAGATGGAGCCAAACTACTACCACTAGTGGTACGCGTAACACAATTTGAGAATCACTGGTGTATATTGAAAGACTGCGCTGTGGTTCTTAGCTAAAATATCCTTGACATGACAGGGGCTTTTTGCTGTTTTTAAGGATCTACTGCAAACACTGTAGTCAAAGATCCTCTACACCAGGGGTGTCAAACTAATTTTAGCTCAGGGGCCGCATGGAGGAAAATCTGTGCACACGTGGGCCGGACTATTAAAATCATGGCATTACAACTAAAAAATAAAGACAACTTCAGATTGTATTCTTTGCCTTACTTTGGCCAAAAATAGAACAAACACGTTCTGAAAATATTACAATAAAAATATAGAAAAAAATACCGGCAGCGGTAAAGTTTAAATCCATGAAATAAAAGAAGAAAGTGAATGAATGTTTATAACTGAATACATTAACATATGCATAAAAATGTGTTTTGTATTTTTTTTTCTTCAATGTATTAACGTTTATGACAACCTTTTTCCAAAACACAATATAGAATGTGAGATAAAATGCATATATTTATCATTTGTTTTCAAAACAGTTACAAAAAAGTGGTACCCCAAAAGTTTACTGTGGGACCCCATTTTTATGACTTGATGGGGTCCCTGGAACCCCATTTTGAAAATTCATAGCGCCAACACTGATGGAGTATCGGTGCGTGCAAAACAGCAGCAGGCGGCTGGTGCCTGCGGGCCGGTTCTAATACTAATCAAATATCATCCCGGGGGCCATTCATTCGCGGGCCGGATCTGGCCAGCGGGCCTTGACTTTGACATCCCTGCTCTACACACTAAAACAAGTCAATCTAAGAATATGTAATTGTAACATAAGTATGTGATAATAACAATAAAACATTAAATTTGTCTCTTGACATGAATATATCAAGTTTTGAATTAATCGACATTTAATAGTTGTCATGTCTGTGTGATCATGTTTTGTTTTAGTCATGTTCGGTTTTGTTTTTGGACTCTTTGTGCACTTTTGTTCAACTTTCTTGCGAAAAAACTATGCTGGTGACATTCTGTCAAGACGTGGTCCTTGGGTTGTGATTTCCCGGAATGCAAAGGAATGTTGGCGCGGGCAAGGCTTGAATGTGAGTACATTTTTATTTTATCACTAACAAACTACAAAAAGGGGTACAAACAAAAATGTACGCACATTCACGCCTTGCTAGCGCCAACTTTCCTTTGCATTCCGGGAAAACACAACCCAAGGACCACGTCTTGACATTAGTGCTGCTAGGATCCTGGTGTGAGTGCGGAAATACGACCATATCAGACCAATTCTCAAATCCCTTCACTGGCATCCTGTTCCGCTCAGGATTGAATACAAAGTCTCCCTACTAACCCACCAGTGCCTCCATGGAAATGCCCCCCTCTACCTCAAAGAACTACTCACCCCCAAATCCTCCACACGACACCTCCGCTCCGGACAGGCTAACCTCCTCCAACCTCCGAGGACAAAGCTACGAACTATGGGAGACCGGGCTTTCTGCTCCGCCGCTCCCAGTCTGTGGAACGCTCTCCCTGACCACCTGAGGGCACCACAGACTGTGAATTCTTTTAAAAAAAGCTTAAAAACCCTTCTTTTTTAAAAAAAAAAAAGCCTTTTTATAGATATATGCATACTAGTTCTAGCTATTAGGCTGTTCTAGTTTTTATTTTTATTATCTTTTTATTATTTTTTGAGGTTGTTTGCTCAATGTAAAGTGCTTTTTACAAATAAAATCTATTATTATTATTGTTAAAACAAGAGTAATTTTTGATTTAATTTCTTAATTAGTTATACGTAAGTGGCTCAACAAATGTGTTCATGAAGATGGCCACAACACACAATTGACTTGCTTTTCAATAAAAAGAGTCAGTTAAAGATGACATATTTGTAATATAATGAAGCTTGTGATGATAAAAGACAGACTTGTGGCTACCTGTGGAAAAATGTACACTATGCATATAAGCCTTTTATAATGAATGCTAAACACATCTGAGTACTGAGGTGTGGTGGGATTAAATTGTATTTTTTTTTACCTGATGGAGGTATTTGAACTCCTGCGTTAGTGTCGATCAAGCAAGAGTACCAGAATTGAGTTTGTTAGATTTGTCTGTTTGTTTTTTTATGTAATTCTTTGTTTTTTGTTCCTCATGTTATTCCATCTTTCTTCTGTTTGTTTGGAGGATCGCACCTAAACCACTAGTCCACATTCTTGGGAAAGGTGGACCAATGCTGTACATGCCCAGACTGTTAAACCTTTTACAGGAGGAAGGGAGGCGCCGTTATGAAGAAACTTGCTGAGACACATGTCATGTTCAACAAGGCATGAATGATTCCAACACTGGAGTCAAAGAGCCTCTATATAACACAAGTACTTGCTGTTTTTAGGAATCTCATGCAAAAACAATACATGTTTGACACAAGTGTGTTTTTAAGGACCTATTGCATGAACGAGAGTTGAAAATCCCTGCAGTTTTTTTGGAATCTGCTGCAAAGATCCTTGTCAAAACATCAACAACATATATGGAAAGAGTACTATAGACGTCAATTTTTCATATGACAAGAGTACTTGCTGTTTTTAGGAATCTGCAGCAAAAACAGTATCAAATAATCCTTTTCGTTTGACGGGAGTGTTGTTTTTAAGGACTTCTGCAAAAATGCTAGCCTAAGACAGGAGTGCGCTGCAAAAACAATATTCGATGATCCTCTATGTTTGACAGGAGTGTTGTTTATAGGGACCCCCAGCAAAAATGCTCGTAAAAGACGGAAGGAATGTCTTGCTGTGGATGTAAATTCTCCATATGACAGGAGCACTTACGGTTTGAATCTGCAGCAAAAACGGTATTTAAAGATTGTCTATATTGAAGAAGTGTGCAGCTATTTCTAGGGACTAACTACTAAAACATTGTTGATATGACAGAGGCACTTTGCTTCTTTTAAGGACCTACTGCAGACACTCTGGTCCAAAGATCATGCTGTTTTTAGGAATGTTCCTGCAAAACAAGTATTAAATCATCTATAATCTCTATGTTTGACTGTAGTGTACTGTTTTTGAAAAACCTACTGCAAACGGCTTGTGAAAAAACCTTCTGTACAACAGGAGCGCTGTGCTACTTTTAGGAATCTGCTGCAAAAACTGTATTTAAAGGTTGTCTATATTGAGGGAGCGCGCTGCCGTTTTTAGGGACCTACTGCTTGAAGACCCTTGACATAACAGGGGAACTTTTCAGTTTTTTTAGGACTTACTGCAAACACTGTAGTCAAAGATCCTCTATATAACTAAAGTACATGCTGTTTTTTAGGAATTTCTTGCAAAAACAATATTCGATGATCCTCTATGTTTGACAGGAGTGTTGTTTATAAGGACCTCCTGCAAAAATGTTAGTTGAAAATCTCCTATAGTCAAAGACAGGAGTGCTCTGCGCTTTTTTTTCTCCAAAAATGCTAGTAAAAGATGGAAGGAATGTCTTGCTGTAGATGTAAATTCTCCATATGACTTGCGTTTTTTTCAGGAATCTGCAGCAAAAACGGTATTCAAAGATTGTCTATATTGAAGAAGTGTGCAGCTATTTCTAGGGACTAACTACTAAAACATTGTTGATATGACAGGGGCACTTTGCTTCTTTTAAGGACCTACTGCAGACACGACGGTCCAAAGATCCTCTATATAACACAAGTACATGCTGTTTTTAGGAATGTTCCTGCAAAACAAGTATTAAGTAATCTATAATCTCTATGTTTGACAGTAGTGTACTGTTTTTTAAAAACCTACTGCAAAACTGCTTGTGAAAAAACCTTCTGTACAACAGGAGCGCTGTGCTTTTTTTAGGAAGCTGCTGCAAAAACTGTAATTAAAGGTTGTCTATACTGAGGGAATGCGCTGACGTTTTTAGGGACCAACTGCTTAAAGACCCTTGACATAACAGGGGAACTTTTCAGTTTTATAGGACTGACTGCAAACACTGTAGTCAAAGATCCTCTATAAAACTAAAGTACATGCTGTTTTTTAGGAATTTCTTGCAAAAACAATATTCGATGATCCTCTATGTTTGACAGGAGTGTTGTTTATAAGGACCTCCTGCAAAAATGTTAGTTGAAAATCTCCTATAGCCAAAGACAGGAGTGCTCTGTGCTTTTTTTTTTGCAAAAATGCTTGTAAAGGATGGAAGGAATGTCTTGCTGTAGATGTAAATTCTCCATATGACTTGCGGTTTTTTCAGGAATCTGCAGCAAAAACGGTATTCAAAGATTGTCTATATTGAAGAAGTGTGCAGCTATTTCTAGGGACTAACTACTAAAACATTGTTGATATGACAGGGGCACTTTGCTTCTTTTAAGGACCTACTGCAGACACTATGGTCCAAAGATCCTCTATATAACACAAGTACATGCTGTTTTTAGGAATGTTCCTGCAAAACTATTATAAAATAATCTATAATCTCTATGTTTGACAGTGGTGTACTGTTTTTAAAAACCTACTGCAAAACGGCTTGTGAAAAAAACTTCTGTACAACAGGAGCGCTGTGCTTTTTTTAGGAATCTTCTGCAAAAACTGTATTTAAAGGTTGTCTATATTGAGGGAGTGCGCTGCAGTTTTTAGGGACCTACTGCTTAAAGACCCTTGACATAACAGGGGAACTTTTCAGTTTTTTAGGACTGACTGCCAACACTGTCGTCAAAGATCCTCTATAAAACACAAGTATATGCTGTTTTTTAGGAATTTCTTACAAAAACAATATTCGATGATCCTCTATGTTTGACAGGAGTGTTGTTTATAAGGACCCCCAGCAAAAATGCTCGTAAAAGATGGAAGGAATGTCTTGCTGTGGATGTAAATTCTCCATATGACAGGAGCACTTACGGTTTGAATCTGCAGCAAAAACGGTATTTAAAGAATGTTTATATTGAAGAGGTGTGCAGCTATTTCTAGGGACTAACTACTAAAACATTGTTGATATGACAGAGGCACTTTGCTTCTTTTAAGGACCTACTGCAGACACTCTGGTCCAAAGATCATGCTGTTTTTAGGAATGTTCCTGCAAAACAAGTATTAAATCATCTATAATCTCTATGTTTGACAGTAGTGTACTGTTTTTTAAAAACCTACTGCAAAACTGCTTGTGAAAAAACCTTCTGTACAACAGGAGCGCTGTGCTTTTTTTAGGAAGCTGCTGCAAAAACTGTATTTAAAGGTTGTCTATATTGAGAGGGTGCGCTGCCGTTTTTAGGGACCTACTGCTTGAAGACCCTTGACATAACAGGGGAACTTTTTCAGTTTTTTAGGACTTACTGCAAACACTGTAGTCAAAGATCCTCTATAAAACTAAAGTACATGCTGTTTTTTAGGAATTTCTTGCAAAAACAATATTCGATGATCCTCTATGTTTGACAGGAGTGTTGTTTATAGGGACCCCCAGCAAAAATGCTCGTAAAAGACGGAAGGAATGTCTTGCTGTGGATGTAAATTCTCCATATGACAGGAGCACTTACGGTTTGAATCTGCAGCAAAAACGGTATTCAAAGATTGTCTATATTGAAGAAGTGTGCAGCTATTTCTAGGGACTAACTACTAAAACATTGTTGATATGACAGAGGCACTTTGCTTCTTTTAAGGACCTACTGCAGACACTCTGGTCCAAAGATCATGCTGTTTTTAGGAATGTTCCTGCAAAACAAGTATTAAATCATCTATAATCTCTATATTTGACAGTAGTGTACTGTTTTTTAAAAACCTACTGCAAAACTGCTTGTGAAAAAACCTTCTGTACAACAGGAGCGCTGTGCTTTTTTTAGGAATCCGCTGCAAAAACTGTATTTAAAGGTTGTCTATATTGAGGGGGTGCGCTGCCGTTTTTAGGGACCTACTGCTTGAAGACCCTTGACATAACAGGGGAACTTTTCAGTTTTTTAGGACTTACTGCAAACACTGTAGTCAAAGATCCTCTATAAAACTAAAGTACATGCTGTTTTTTTAGGAATTTCTTGCAATAACAATATTCGATGATCCTCTGTTTGACAGGAGTGTTGTTTATAAGGACCTCCTGCAAAAATGTTAGTTGAAAATCTCCTATAGCCAAAGACAGGAGTGCTCTGTGCTTTTTTTTTTTGCAAAAATCCTTGTAAAAGATGGAACGAATGTCTTGCTGTAGATGTAAATTCTCCATATGACAGGACCAATTACGGTTTTCAGGAATCTGCAGCAAAAACGGTATTCAAAGATTGTCTATATTGAAGAAGTGTGCAGCTATTTCTAGGGACTAACTACTAAATCATTGTTGATATGACAGAGGCAGTTTGCTTTTTTTGAGGACCTACTGCAGACACTATGGTCCAAAGATCCTCTACATAACACAAATACATTCTGTTCCTAGAACAGGAGCGCTGTGCTTTTTGTTTTAGGAATCTGCTGCAAACATGCTGGTCAAAGATCCTCTACAAGACAGGAGCGCACCGCCGCAAAAGACGCTACCGCAGTTGAATAGGCTTACCGTAATTCACATAAAACGTGAGCATGCATGCATGTTGTCTTTATCACGTGGCCTCACCATGGTCTTCTGTCCTTATCTGTCCAAACCACAAGAGTCACACGCCTCTGCATCTCTGGCTTTGAAAGAGTCACCGCATAAAGTACCATTTGTTAGTGCACAATCCCGCTAATTTCACGTAGCCTGAGGGACACAAATGACAACACAATTGACAATATTAGCAGAGATAGACACATGGCTGGTGACATGATGGCTTTATATTCCTTGTTGCACATTTCCGTGACATTGCACTCACATTAAAGCAATTAAGCAAAGCAAATAAAAGTCATGAAAAATATATTCCCTTATTTATCCATAAACCTCTTGTACATTATATTGCAGTCATTATTGCACATTGACAGGTTGATCTTATTGTATTACACATATCACTCCTAGAGCAGCACATGTGCAAATAAACAGTGAAAAAACATAATTTCGTCATTAATTAGGACACATATTCAACACTAGGGCACAAATTATTAGGGACACCGGGTACTATACTTGCTATTGCTATCAAACACATATATTGCTGGTAGTAATCATAGCAATACTGCACACGTGTCTGAGTCGGAGGCCAAAGTGCAAACACTAATGTTGCCTTTATGTGTGTGTGTGTGGTGTAGATTACACTTGTATTGTCCTCGATTAGCTTTAGATTAGGTATCAGTGCGACTGTCACCTGAACTCAAAGGCAACATTTGATCTGCACTTGAAGCTCGGGACCAAGGGACGTTGAACCTGAGTTTAAATGGTCCTCAGATCACAAAGCACCTTTGTTTCAATACTAAATGATGATCAGCTTGCTGAGATAAAGACATTGTCTACAAGGTGCTTGATCACACTACAATCACATAAACGACTCGTTGTCCTGTGTGTCAACAGTAATACATATTGGTGCTTTTATCAGTAGGTGTGGCTTTGTGATAAAAAAAAAAGAAGCTGTTTGTTCATGCTAGAATTGTTCCTCATCCGCTTGCTGAGAAATGTTTACACTTTTGTTTAAAGAATTTAAAAAAATGGTATGGCTCTTGTCCATCTAACGTCATTTTCCACAAACCAGGAAGCAGCTAATTATTCTTGGATTGTGGATTGTGTCTGTAAAACTGCTCCAGAAACAAAAACGGTATGTTAACGGGAGTAGCCTGCTCGCTAACAAGCGGATGGACAAAGGCTAATTAGATGTGTCATTATGTATTCCACTTTTGTTAGAAAAAATAGTATATAGCTTTTCTCTTTTGTGGCCTAAGTCACGCTGGAACTGATTACCTCATACCCTCGATAGAAAGGTCCTAGCATCTTACAGGAAGTAGCATGTTAGCTAACAAACAAACGGACAAATACTAATTTGATTGTTTTTTTTTTACTTCTATTAAAATAAATGCTGTACATTTTCTATTTTGTTACTTAAATTACAATAAAAAACAATCTCCCTCTACCCCAGAAAGGCTAATTATAAGGTGTTATTGTCTGTAACCCAGGAAGTAGCATGTTAGCTAGCAAACGGATGGACAAATACTCCTTTGTTCAGTTACATATGACATTTAGTTACAGTATGTTAAAATAAATACTGTATATTTTCAATTTTGTCGCCTAAATCACAATAAAACCAATCACACCCCGGCCCGGAAGGACAAATAAAGTTTTGTTATTGTCTGTAAACCTGGGAGTAGCATGTTAGCTAGCAAACGGAAGGACAAATACTCATTTGATCAGTCACAATTTGATATTTACTTATTTTAAAATAATGTATATTTTCTATTTAGTTGCCTAAATCACAATAAAACCAATCCAACTAGAAGGACAAATTATAGGTTTTGTCATTGTCTATAAACCAAGAAGTAGCATGTTAGCTAGTAAAAGGACCGACAAATACTAATTTAATCACTCACATTTTTTTTCCCAATCCATTTTCGACCGCTTATTTCATTCTGTTAAAAGAAAGGCTATATATTTTTAATTTTGTCACCCAAGTCACAATAAAATCAATCCTACTCTGCCCCAGAAAGACAAATTAAACTGCCCGGTCATTGTCTGTAACCCAGGAAGTAGCATGTTAGCTAGCAAACGGATGGACAAATACTAATTTGTTCAGTCACATATGACATTTAGTTACAGTATGTTAAAATAAATACTGTATATTTTCAATTTTGTCGCCTAAATCACAATAAAACCAATCCCACCCCGGCCCAGAAGGACAAATAAAGTTTTGTTATTGTCTGTAAACCTGGGAGTAGCATGTTAGCTAGCAAACGACAAATACTAATTTGATCAGTCACAATTTGATATTTAGTTATTTTAAAATAAATAATGTATATTTTCTATTTTGTTGCCTAAATCACAATAAAACCAATCCAACTAGAAGGACAAATTATAGGTTTTGTCATTGTCTATAAACCAAGAAGTAGCATGTTAGCTAGTAAGCGGACCGACAAATACTAATTTAATCACTCACATATTTTTTTCTTCATTCTGTTAAAATAAAGGCTATATGTTTTTAACTTTGTCACCCAAGTCACAATAAAATCAATCCTACTCTGCCCCAGAAAGACAAATCAAACTGCCCGGTCATAGTCTGTAAACCAGGAATTAGCTTGCAAGCAAACGAATGGACAGACAAAGGCTAATTTGACCAGCCTCATATATTCTTACTTCTCTTTGCAAAAATACTGTATATTTTATAGTTTGTCGCCTGAGTCGCAATAAAATCTATTCCCTCAACCCATTGTCTGTAAACCGGAAAGTAGCCTACTAGCAAAAAAAGGGGCAGTTCACTACTTTTTGAAGAAATATTGTTTTCCCGTGGTGAGACTCTTGATCAAAGCATTCCTCCAATGAGGGAAAAACAGTATGTTCAGGTCGTCTGACTCGGAATTAGCCGGCAAGCTAACAAATGAACTGTTAAACACTAATATTAGAATTGGGGATGGCGTGGCGAAGTTGGTAGAGTGGCTGTGCCAGCAATCGGAGGGTTGCTGGTTACTGGGGTTCAATCCCCACCTTCTACCATCCTAGTCACGTCCGTTGTGTCCTTGGGCAAGACACTTCACCCCTTGCTCCTGATGGCTGCTGGTTAGCGCCTTGCATGGCAGCTCCCGCCATCAGAGTGTGAATGGGTAAATGTGGAAATACTGTCAAAGCGCTTTGAGTACCTTGAAGGTAGAAAAGCGCTATACAAGTATAACCCATTTATAATTGATTTTCTGCACTTAATGCTTTTGAAAAAAAACGATATTCTGGAAGCTAGTTCTCGTTGCCTAATGGAGAGTAAATATGGTTGCTGGCTTATCATTAGCAATAATAATAGTGAAACAGTAATATAATACGTTTCAGTGATTAAAATGGACATACTTTATGTGAGCACCTTTTTGTTACTATTGCTGTTTTCCTCCGTCATCATCTTTCCTCCATGATCTTCTTCAAACAGTCCACTACGTCCTGGCCTCTGCTCCAGGGAACCATGTTGGTCTTCAACTTGCTTCCCTGGGACTCCAGCAGCAGCCTGTGCATGGGGAAGTCCTTCCTAGGGAAGGCCGTGTCCCGGGGCCCCAAGACTAGCGAGGGGCATATGTCATTGGCCCCGTCTCCAATGTAAAAAACCCTTTGGAAGGAGGCGCCGCCGCGCTCCTTTTGACGGACAGTCAGGTATTCTCTCAGGATCACCTGCTTGCACATGTTGTCAGGGCAATGGGGGCACGAGTGTGCGTGGAAAGGCAGCAGCACGAGGCGGCCGTCGTCGTCGAAGCTGGCCGGGTTGGTGAAGATCTTCCTGAAGAGGTGGCGCACCCCCGCCTGCTTCAGCCAGGTCTCGATGAAGTACATGTTGGCGTCCGAAACCACCGCCAGCTCAAAGTCCTGCTGGTGGCTCTGCAGGAACTGAAGCAGGTTGAGGAGACCCGGAGTGGGCGGGATCTTTTCCACCGCCAATTGGATAGCGTCGGGGGAGACGCCCTGCTCGGACATGTAGGCCAAAATCTGCTGCATGTGCTCGTTGTAGTGGCCCTCGCGGTAGCTGTTTTTCAGCCAATCGGGAAGCTGCGGGTCCGGCAGCGCCTGCAGGACGGCGTCGTCGCTGTTCTCATTGATGATGGTCTCGTCAAAGTCGAACAAGACCAGGTAGCGCTGTTGTGGCTGGGATGTCATCTTCCTAATTAGGCTCTGGAAACATAAAGGGATGAAAAATAAGTGAATATTAATTCTGCCTAGCATCAACTGGCCTATCAAATGTCCAGTAAAAAATACGACCAACGGTGTTCTGATTGTTCTCAATTGTGGCGTTGATTGGCATAAGGAGCAGTTACGATTGAGCCCTCTGAATTCTGCCCAGCAACAAGCGGCGAACAAAAGGTGGAGTGTATCCAGAAAGAAAAAAACAGCGAATATGGTGATCTACATTGCTGCATATGCTTTGATGCGTCGTGGACCCCGACTTACCATGAATTGACTAACGTGGACCCCGACTTATACAAGTTGAAAAACTTATTCGGGTGTTACCATTTAGTGGTCAATTGTACAGAATATGTACTGTACTGTAGGGCTGGGCGATATGGCCTTTTTTTAATATCTCGATATTTTTAGGCCATATCGCGATACACGATATATATCTCGATATTTTGCCTTAACCTTGAATGAACACTTGATGCATATAATCACAGCAGTATGAGGATTCTATGTGTCTACATTAAAACATTCTTGTTCATACTGCATTAATATATGCTCATTTTAAACTTTCATGCAGAGAGGGAAATCACAACTAAGTCAACTTAGCAAAACTGTATTTATTAAACAGTTATTAAGCAGTGGCACAAACATTCATGTCATTTCCAAAACAGAAAGTGCAAGATTGTCAGAGACATTTTAAAACAAGCTATAAATGCACTTTTGTGAATGTCACTAAGATGACATATCAAAACAACACTAAATTAAAGTGCACTTTTTATACAGAACGTCATTACAATAGTTTAAAACAAATAAAGCACACTTTTGTGCATGATGACATACAAGATATTTCAATAAGTGTCACATAAAAATGAGCTGCATATCCAATAGTATATGTCCTACGGTGTTGATGTGGAAATAGTTGCTTCTGCATTTAGTTGGTGTGGCACCGAACGGAGATGTTGACATGTAAAGACATATTCCCGCTTGAAGCCAAACCACCGTCAGACGATGGACCCCGTGCTGTTTTTCTTGGGAATTAATTCTTCCTCCATTTGTTACCAGATTCGCACCTTCTTTCTCTCGTATTACCACTCAAACCACACCGTTAGCTGTTAGCATCACAGCTAACGTTACCATGTCGCTACCCGTCTGCTCCGCGGGAGCGTGTGACGTTGCTCACGTGACAGTATGCGACGTATGTAAGAAGGTGCGCTTGTTTTAAAGTCTCTGTGAGAAGGAGAGACAGGAAAGAGTGAGAAACGCATGCAGTTTAATGCCCCGCAGCTAAAAGCAACTGTGGGAGAACGTATACTCGAATATCACGATATAGTCATTTTCTATATATCGAGTATATCCCTGTAACACCCCTTGTTGTAAAATTACAACGTTACCTTTAACCATCCTAAAAAACAATCTGTTATATTTTTTTACCACATTTACATAGTCATTGGGTCCTATTGTTCAGTCTCACAAGGCTATTGGATTGTACATTTGTTTATAAGTCACGCCTTTTGGCCACGAACTCACACAACTTCTCAGATTTCCTTCGAACAACATTTATTTGTTTCATTGGACTGGATTCATCAGATTCAAGTAAGTAAAATGTCTTTTATATATTTTTTGGTTGTTATTACAATGTCTAGAGCATGTACATATGTAGTTATTGTGGAACAGATGCATCAAATTTCATTTAGAGCTTGTTATATAATTGTTGCAATTATACAACACTGGGTGAATGTGGTAGTCAAAATGCTGGCTTGTTGCAGTGGTGAAGTATTTTCTCTATACATGGATAGTATACATTCTACCCTTGTGTTGTGTTTTGGTGACTGATTTAAAAGTTTTATCTCTAAAAAATGTAGTTAATTGATCAGCCTGACCTAAAATTCCATGACTTTGTCCACAAAGAGGATATCAACAGACAATTCAGTTCTGGGGAAAGGAATGTTCCTGAATGTGTGGATGTAATGGGGGGTATGCATGTTTTCCTTTTAGTATGATAATTAGAGCCATTAAACCATTTACATTTACATTGATGGAATTTGGACACTTTTGTCCAAAGCGACTTACCAGGCAGACACTATTGTCTACCCTGAGCATTGGTCCATCACCTGTTGCTGATGTGATGCCACGCACCAGATTCCAATCCCCGTTGACGTCATTACATTTTGTAAACAACATGACAGTATCTGAGACGGAAAAGAAAGACAAACTATGCATGATTAATTCAGAGAGAAATGCCTGCAGGTGGTACCAGAGGAGCACAACTCTGTGGATGAGATGATGATGCTGCAGACACTGCAATACAGGATACACCAACACACAATGCAGAAAGTGTGATGTTCGCCTTTGTTTTACAGACGACAGGGACTGTTTTTAGGACTTTCACCACCAATGAAAGTCTTCATGACCAATGTCATGAAAAGAAAAAAAGAGGGGGGAAAAAGCGTTTTTTAAGAGTTTTATCTTGTTTCATATTTTTTATATTTGTAATAGATGACTTCATGAAAATATAACTAATGTGTGATTATTATTAATGGTATATACCGTTATGGGGATAAGTAAGCAATCAACCCTGCAAATGAACAGTTAGTTGTTCAGACAACGTGAGTACAAATACAGAAATTCTGCTCCCATCAAAGCCCAATGTTGCAATATTACAAAATTTCTCTAAAAACATAAATAAACATTTTTTTTTACCTCTTCAATTTCTGCATCAAATGCCTCCTACAACAACATCTGAAAGGTCAAATATATATATATATATTTTTCTATATTTGGGTCTTACAGGGATATCGATATATCGCCCAGCCCTACTGTACTGTGCAATCTACTAATAAAAGTCTCAATCAATCAATCAAATGCACCTGAAAGAGTGGCAGCACATCACAGTAGCTCCTTTGATTTCCTTCATTTTACTTTATTTTTGGTATTATTCTCAACTTTTCTTGCTTTTTTTTTATCACTTATATGTTTTGGGGGGAACAATTTCCCTTGTGGATCAATAATGTTTGTCTAAGTCTAAGTCTATTCAAGCACAGTAAAAATATTGAATTATAATATAAAAATATATAATAATATGAAATATATGAATATAAAATATATTAATATAAAAATATATAAGTCCATTGGGCAGGGCAGTTATGATTGAGCCCTTTGAATTCTGCCTAGCAACAAATGTCCAATGAAACACGGGAGATGTCAACCAGATAAACAAAATATTTGTCAGCTGGACAGAAAAAATGAAGTTCAATTGTAATAGTTAACATGCCTATGGGGAAGTTATGACTGAGCCCCACAAATCCTGCCTAGCAACAAGCTGCCGAGGAAACACAGGAGGTGTCCAGCAAAAACAATCAATTGACCGATGGGGCAGATATGACTGAGCCGTGTGAATTCTACCTAGCAACAAGGAGCCGATTAGAGAAAAAAAGTGATTTGTCAGCTAGACAAATATGAAGTTTGATATTATAAATCTTGTTCACTTGTGGTTAATTGGCAAAATGGTGCAGACATGACTAAGCCCCATCAATTCTACCTAGCAACAAGCAGCCAATGAACAGTGTAGATCAGGGGTGTCAAAGTCATTTTAGCTCAGTGGCCGCATGGAGAAAAATGTGTGCACACGCGGGCCGGACTACTAAAATCATGGCATTAAGACAAAAAATTAAGACAACTTCAGATTGTTTTCTTTGTCTTACTTTGGTCAAAAATAGAACAAACGCATTCTGAAAATATTACAATAAAAATATAGAAAAAAACACCGGCAGCGGTAAAGTTTAGATCCATGAAGGAAAGAAAGTTAAGTTAAGTTAAAGTACCAATAATTGTTACGCACACACTAGGTGTGGTGAAATGTGTCCTCTGCATTTGACCCATCCCATTGTTCACCCCCTGGGAGGGCAGCAGCGGTGCCGCACCCGGGAATAATTTTTGGTGATTCTGTTTTTTGTGGTGAAAGTGAATGAATGTTTATAACTGAATACATTTACATATGCATAAAAATTGGTTTTCTTTTGTTTTGTTTTTTTTATGAATTAATTAACGTTTATGACAACCTTTTTCCAAAACACAATACGGAATGTGAGATAATGTTAGCTACCTCTCGTTTTTTATCATGTTTATTTTCTGCTGGATCTACTCTCTATTTTATGCTGCAGCTGTTACATATACTGTAATATGGTAATTGTTATATATTGTACATATTATATAAAAATATAATATAATATATCAGTATATATCATATACTGTATATATAATATGTAAATATTACATATGTTATATTTTATTTTGTTACCACGGTACATTTTTAGTCTACTTTATACCTGCATTATCCTTTCCATCGTTACACTTTCCATCCTTTGTAACTGAGCTACAGTGTGGAACAATTTCCCTTGTGGAGTTTGTCTAAGTCTGAGTCTAAGTCTATATAACAGGATTATGCATACATTTATAATTTGTTTTCAAAACGGTTACAAAAAAGTGGTTCCCCAAAAATTTACCGTGGGACCCCATTTTGAAAATTCCTAGTGCCAACACTGAAGGGAGTATTGGTGCGTGCAAAACAGCAGCAGGCGGCTGTGGCCTGCGGGCCGGGTTCTAACACCAATCAAATATCATCCCGGGGCATAGGCGCCGAACCCGTGGGTGCTTCGGGGCCCGACAATGCCGAGCACCCACTTGGGATGGATGGCAACTTTCAATCTATAAAATATTTTTTTCAAAATCAATCTTGTTGTAGTTAATTTTGTGGCGAGTTTGGTCTGTTTTACTAAATAATAAAGCCACAAATCATATGGGATATTAACTTCGCTGAACGTATTTTTTTTTTTAACACACACACACACACACACACACACACACACACTGAGCACCCACTGGCAAAAATGTAGATCGACACCTATGTCCCGGGCATACTTGCCAACCCTCCCGATTTTCCCGGGAGACTCCTGAATTTCAGTGCCCCTCCCGAATTTCTCCCGATTTCCACCCGGACAACAATATTGGGGGCGTGCCTTAAAGGCACTGCCTTTAGCGTCGTCTCTCACCTGAAAAGGAGACTATTATATATGTCTCCGTTATCCATAGGTTTATCTATAACCCATAAAGTAGGCAGGCACGGAGCTATTTCTCAGCGTGTGTTTATTCCAGCCGGCACGTTAATACACTGAAACACAACATCCGGATTCCCATCATGCATTGCTTCAAAACTACTGCAAGTAGTAATGTCCAAAAACATAACAGAGACGAAGCAGAAGAACAAAGAAGAGACATGGCGACGACGAGTAAGAAGAAGAAGTACGCTTGCAAGTTCCAAAATGATTGGAAACAAGAATTTCAGTACATTCAGGACAGCTTGAAGGGGAAGGGGTATGCTGCCTGCAAATTTGGAAGATCAGACTTCTCCATTGAACACGGTGGCCGAACGGATATACTCATTCATGAACGAACGTATTATATATATATATATATATATATATATATATATATATATATACATACATACATACATACATACATACATATATATATATATATATATATATATATATATATATATATATATACGGTATATATATATATTTATTAGGGGTGTAACGGTACGTGTATTTGTATTGAACCGTTTCGGTACGAGGGTTCCAGTTCGGTTCGGAGGTGTACCGAACGAGTTTCCACACGGACATATTAAGTAGCGTAACGCACGTTGTGTAAACAATGCACGCCGAGGCACAACACACGGCGTGCTAGCAGCTAACGGGCTACAACAGACTGACCATACGTCCTCTTTTCACCGGACATGTCCTCTTTTGCGGAGCTGTCAGGGCGGAGTTTCTTAAATGCCTCAAATGTTCGGCATTTTGAGTTAGGGTTGCGTGTATTTTCAATGTACGTTCAGGGTTAAGAAGGGGTTAAAAACAAAACAAATTGTGCGCGCAACAGCATTCGTGAGGGAGGAGCAGAGACAGAGAGAGAGAGAGAGAGAGTGTTATGATAAACGTGCATGCGTCGCCAGGCTCTGCTTTTTATCCATAGATTTATCAGATTTAATTTTTTATTATCTATAGCAGGGGTGTCAAAGGTGTGCCCCGGAGGCCATTTGCGGCCCACAGCTAATGTTTTAAAGGCCCACGGCACATTCTAAAAACACTATGAAAATAAAGAAAAACATAACAAAAGTGAAATAAAAAAGCTTAAAGGTTAAATGTAATTTAGAAAATGTTGCAATGTTGACTAATAAAACAAAGCTGGTTTTTTTTTCTTTCAAACTGTCATTGCTCAAAACTAGAGATGTCGATAAATGCCTTAAAATGTAATATCGGAAATTATCAGTATCGTTTTTTTTATTATCGGTATCGTTTTTTTTTGTGTGTGTTTTGTTTTTTATTAAATCAACATAAAAAACACAAGATACACTTACAATTAGTGCACCAACCCCAAAAGTCTTCTTCCCCCATTTACACTCATTCACACAAAAGGGTTGTTTCTTTCTGTTATTAATATTCTGGTTCCTACTTTATATATCAACATAGATCAATACAGTCTGCAAGGGATACAGTCCGTAAGCACACATGATTGTGCGTGCTGCTGGTCCACTCATAGTACTAACCTTTAACAGTTAATTTTACCAATGTTCATTAATTACTAGTTTCAATGTAACTGTTTTTATATTGTTTTACTTTCTTTTTTATTCAAGAAAATGTTTTTAATTTATTTATCTTATTTTATTTTATTAAATTTTTTTTAAAGTACCTGATCTTCACCATACCTGGTTGTCAAAATTAGGCATAATAATGTGTTAATTCCACGACTGTATATATCGGTTGATATCGGTATCGGTAATTAAAGAGTTGGACAATATCGGAATATCGGATATCGGCAAAAAGCCATTATCGGACATCCCTACTCAAAACATAATATTGAATCAAAATCAATGTTATTATGAATTATTGACCTATCCAAGGTTCCGATTACTTCACATCCAATATTCCACTAAGAAAAATATTTTTGGTGGAAGATTTTGCAAATTTGGTAAATAAATAACCCAAAAATTTATATTTTGTCGCTTTCTTACTGTACCGAAAATGAACCGAACCGTGACCTCTAAACCGGGGTACGTACCGAACCGAAAGTTTTGTGTACCGTTACACCCCTAATATATATATATATACATATAAATGATAAATGATAAATGGGTTGTACTTGTATAGCGCTTTTCTACCTTCAAGGTACTCAAAGCGCTTTGACACTACTTCCACATTTACCCATTCACACACTGATGGAGGGAGCTGCCATGCAAGGCGCTAACCAGCACCCATCAGGAGCAAGGGTGAAGTGTCTTGCTCAAGACACAACGGACATGACGAGGTTGGTACTAGGTGGGGATTGAACCAGGGACCCTCGAGTCGCGCACGGCCATTCTTCCACTGCGCCACGCCGTCCCGTATAAGAAATACTTGAAAATATATACACCCCCGCTACCAACACCCCCCACCCCTCCCATCTCCCGAATTTGGAGGTCTCAAGGTTGGCAAGTATGGTCCCGGGGGCCATAGATAATTCATTTGCGGGCCGGATTTGGCCCGCGGGCCTTGACTTTGACATCCCTGGTGTGTAGCGTCTCCAGAAAAAAAAGTAATAAAAACAAACGTCTCATTAACTGAGGAAGTTTATTTTTGTACAGAGAACTTGGCAGCTTAAACAACGTTACCTAATCCTGTACTTTACATTTTATGCCATGGCTTTATGCCAAACAAATGTATTTTGTCACACGCCTTTTTGATGTGAGGCAAGTTCAACGATTAACTGTTTAGTTTTTTTTTTTTCTACAAGATAACATGAGGACGTGTGTCAATACAGGAGAGGGAGACTTTATTATCGATTATGGTCCACTTGCATGTACTGTAGTCACACAAGCTGGGATAGTAAGATGCAGTGTAATTATGCACAATGATGTTGTTATCTGTCTATACCTGCAAGCTTACACATAAAGCAACGTGCGAGTGTGTGCATTATTAATAACAGCACATAACTGCACACTAAGTCATCTAATTATACACACAGCAGCAGGGCTATTTTCGCATGCCAGGTCAACCCCTGAAAGTCATCACAAGCCTCGCGCCAGCACGACCGTCGCGGATTAAAAACCTCACATTTTTAAAATGGAGACGGAGGGAAAAAAACAAAAGGCGAGAAAACAAGAAAAAGAAAGAAAAAAAAGAGGCCTTACCAGACTGGTGGTCGTGGCGAGAAGCAAATAAGAGCCAGCAGCCGCATCCCAGTGACGCGGTGAGGTTTGTTAAAGGGGACTCTCCTCTACAACGCAAGCAGCAGCGGCGCTGTGGACATTCCCGTTTAAAAAAAAAAAGTAACTTCCGCCCGGCCCTTTCAAATTAAAACAACTTCCGCTAAGACGCATTCAAATTAAAAGTTGCAATGCTTTTATGTACAGCAGTGTTTTTCAACCACCATATATATATATATATATATATATATATATATATATATATATATATATATATATATATATATATATATATATATATATATATATATATATTAGAGATGCGCGGTTTGCGGGCACAACCGCGGAGTCCGCGGATTATCCGCGGATCGGGCGGATGAAATTAAAGAAAATTAGATTTTATCCGCGGGTCGGGTCGGGTCGGGTGGTTGAAATAAAAAAAAATTAGATTTTAAATAGATTCAGGCGGGTGGCAGTTAAACCAATTCGGAAATATATATACATAGTTAAATGTTGTTACCCACATATGAAAAACGAGCAGGCACCTGCAGCATATGCCACAACAGAAGAAAAAAAAGAAAAAGAGATGGACACTTTTACGGAGCGGAGAAGGCCCCCGACGCCTCGCCGGGGTCCGGGACCGAGGCCCCTTCCCCCGAGAGGGCCCCACCGGGAGCCGTAGCTGAGGCGATCCGCGAGAAGGGCCCGACGCACGTCCAGGGTCACCACCGCGCCCACCGCACCGACACTCCGCCTTCGCCGCGGCCGGCGTCACGCGCAGCAGGTAAGCAGCTTACCTGCCCACCACCCCCGTGGCCGGGGGCTCGTAACAGGGGTCACTCTGCGCGCTCCGCCCGCGCAGCTTACCTGCCCGCCACCCCTGTTGCCGGGAGCGCGTAACAGGGGTCACTCCGCGCGCAGTGCGCTCACGAAAGGGGTGGGGCTCACCCTGGTTGATATAGACAGCAGCTAGGACGGTGGCCATGGAAGTTGGAACCCGCTAAGGAGTGTGTAACAACCCACCTGCCGAATCAACTAGCCCTGAAAATGGATGGCGCTGGAGCGTCGGACCCATATACCCGGCCGTCGCCGGCAGCGAGACGCGCTTGGAGGCTCCCATATGATTGCGCACTGGTGTGCGTCTGGGTCGTGACAGCGTGGCACGCGAATGTCTGTGCTGCATTGGATCAGTCTCCTTTCCTTAACAGGCAAAAGCTTTATAACCTCACTAATGCCTTGCATCGTCTATATTAGATATATAACAACGGGCGGGTGCGGGCGGATGCGGTTCTGATCAAATGTTAGACCGGGTGGATTGCGGATGGTTGACGACTTTCTGATGCGGTTGCGGATGAAATAATTGCCTATCCGCGCATCTCTAATTATATATATATATATATATATATATATATATATATATATATATATATATATATATATATATATATATATATATATATATATATATATATATATCAAGAAGGACAGAGACAGCGCACAGTGCATGTGGATCACATGTTACCATGGCGAGAAAACATGGAGAGACTGCCAGTTATCTAGTCTCCACCAGTTGCAGAAAATGTGCCATCAGTACAACTGGACAGTGCTGTTTCAGTTCTATCACCAGGACCATCAGTGAGTCAGACACAAACTAGTCTCATCATTGAACCAGATTCAAGGGCTGCTGAGTTGCCATCATCAGAACCCAGATCACCCAGAACAAAAACCCCACCAGTGATCCGCAGGTACCCAGAAAGGTTTCGAGTACCACCAAAAAAACGGAATCTCTGAAGACAGTATAAAAATCTGTGTTAAAGATGTACAAATACTGTTTGTATAATAAGCATGTTATTGTTTACAAATGAGGGTTAAGAGTTCAGTACTAACTGGCTTAAGTACAGTTTTTTGATTGAGCTGCTGCATTTTTTGGTTGGGTTGTTTATTTATTTTGAGTAACTTCTACATTTCTAAAAGGGGAAGAATGTAGTAGAGTGATCTATGTTTGTCTGTTGCCATCTCCTGGTGAATGTTGGCTATAGCGTACTGGGGTTATTTTTTTGGTTGGCTAACGATTTACGTGGTGTTGCGCACCTGACGTCAAGTGTGTGAGTCTGTTCTGAAGTCTACAGTAAAGAGACGTACTTCATTCCCTCGCCTGTTTATTGCCTCCAACTCAATAACAACATTGCTGGAGGGGGGCGTGGCCTCCAGGTCCGCCTGAATTTCGGGAGATTTTCGGGAGAAAATTTGTCCCGGGAGGTTTTCGGGAGAGGCGCTGAATTTCGGGAGTCTCCCGGAAAATCCGGGAGGGTTGGCAAGTATGGCCGTGGGAGAGTATCTAATTTCACCTATTTGGGTTAAAAATATTTTTTTGCAAACCAGTAAGAATAGTCTGCAAATGATGTGTTGTTGTTGACTGGTCAGTGCTGTCTAGAGCTCAACAGAGTAACCGTGTAATACTCTTCCATATCAGTAGGTGGCAGTAGGTAGATGTCGGAAAGAGCGGGAGGCAGGGTGCAGATAAAAAGGTATCTAACGCTTAAACCAAAACTAAACAAAAGGTGAGTGCCCCTAAGAAAAGGCATTGAAGCTTAGAGCAGGCTATGCAAAACAAAACTAAAACGGAACTGGCTACAAAGTAAACAAAAACAGAATGCTGGAGGACAGCAAAGACTTACTGTGGAGCAAAGACGGCGTCCACAATGTACATCCGAACATGACATGACAATCAATAATGTCCCCACAAAGAAGAATAAAAACAACTAAAATATTCTTGATTGCAAAAACAAAGTAGATGCGGGAAATATCGCTCAAAGGAAGACATGAAACTGCTACAGGAAAATACCAAAAAAAGAGAAAAAGCCATCAAAATAGGAGCGCAAGACAAGAAGTAAAACACTACACACAGGAAAACAGCAGAAAACTCAAAATAAGTCAGGGCGTGATGTGACAGGTGGTGACAGTACACCTACTTTGAGACAAGAGCTTTATTGATGCATGCTTGGTTATGGTTTAAAGTCATATCCAACAATTGTGACAACGATTTTTTTACTGTCAACTGAGTTTCGTTTTTTAATGATTTCTGCTGGTGGTGTGCCTCCGCATTTTTTCAACGCAAAAAAATGTGCCTTGGCTCAAAAAAGGTTGAAAAACACTGATGTACAGTATGTTTTTTTTTTTTTTACATTTTTAATTTATTTATTTATTTACAGACTGACATGGTTTTGTATTTCATTACTGTTTATTTATATATGTATAGGGTAAAATATTTATTCCTGTAAACAACACATTCGTTCAATGTCAATCAATCAATGTTTATTTATATAGCCCTAAATCACAAGTGTCTCAAAGGGCTGCACAAGCCACAACGACATCCTCGGTTCAGGTCCCACATCAGGGCAAGGAAAAACTCAACCCAGTGGGATGACAATGAGAAACCTTGGAGAGGACCGCAGATGTGTTTCTAAACACCTCATAGGTAAGTAACTGTAAGTACAATCTTATTTATATAGCACTTCTCACAGTGGGAGCTCACAAAGAGCTTCACATGGTTAAAATACAAACAGTACAATCCAAAAAAGCATACATATAATAGAGACATTGCAAATAAAATAATACATGTGAAAAAATGAAATATTATAATGTTTACTATGATTTTTTTTAAGTGTTTTCTATAAACATAAATCCGATGTACATATGTCTTCATGTACAATAAAAAATGACGTAATTCCATTTTACAATAAGCCTGTAACATAGAAAATGTGTAAAAAAAAAAAAGTGAATCACTGTAAATACTTTCTGGATAGGCTCCAGCACCCCCCGTGACCTCGAAAGGGACAAGCGGTAGAAAATGGATGGATGAATGGATAGACTGTATACTAATGCAGTGTTTTAACAGAGTATTACAGGAGTAGAAGTAGACATTGCTTGTTTTTGCATCAGCACTTGTCATTGCCTCCAGTTGCAAAGTTTCACTTACTGCTGACTAAATTAAAAGCGCAGCTGCGCTATCTAGCGGCCACATTTATGAACTGCAGTTTTATCGACACTATTAAATGTCAGAAATTGGTTCAAGAAGCAGATGCATTTTTTTTGCTCCATTCTGAGATATTAAAATGTGAAAATGTTCAATGACATGAATGGAGATAAAACACTGTCACTATATTTTGACAGTGAAAATTAATTTGTGCATTTTTAGTAATAGTTGTACTGACACTGATCAATATATATATATATATATATATATATATATATATATATATATATATATATATATATATATATATATATATATATATATATATATATATATATATATATATATATATATATATACATATACTCAGTACAGGCAAAACGTTTGGACACACCTTCTCATTTCAATACCTTTTCTTTATTTTCATGACTATTTACATTGTAGATTGTCACTGAAGGCATCAAAACAATGTGAAGTGAAAACCCTTTCAGGTGACTACCTCTTGAAGCTCATCGAGAGAATGCCAAGAGTGTGCAAAACAGTAATCAGAGCAAAGGGTGGCTATTTTGAAGGAACTAGAATATAAAACATGTTTTCAGTTATTTCACCTTTTTTTGTTAAGTACATAACTCCACATGTGTTCATTCATAGTTTTGATGCCTTCAGTGACAATCTACAATGTAAATAGTCATGAAAATAAAGAAAACTCATTGAATGAGAAGGTGTGTCCAAACTTTTGGCCTGTACTGTATTTATATTTTTTCATAATTATATATATTTTTGTACATTTATATACACACACACTCACACACATATACATATATATACATATATATATATATATATATATATATATATATATATATATATACTTATTGTATATTTTATATATATATATATATATATATATATATATATATATATATATATATATATATATATATATATATATATAAAATATACAATAAGTACAATTATTGATAATTAATATTAATTAGTACTATTATTATTAATATGATATTTATATACATATATATTATATAAAATATTCTTAACACACATATTGAAAAAAATACTAATATGTGTTTTTCAATGTTTATATTTGAATATTTTATACTGTCATCTTTTTCAGTACCAATATTTATACATATTTTTATTTAGTTTCTGTTCTAAAACTTAATGGCAGTGTTCTGGCTCTGTAGAAATATATAAAAAAAACATTTTTTTTCATGATACGAAAAAGATAAATTCAATGTTTTAATGGTGGGATAATCCAACATCATCTAAAATCGTTTAAAAAAAAAGGTACAACATATCATGTGCCATAGTTATAAAGCAGTAAAAGGAAGTTGCCTTTATACGGAAACTACAATAAATGACATTTTTTCCCCAAGAGAAGAGTGTTTGCCAAGGCAGGAAATTCCGACTCTTTGTTTTGTGCAATTATCCAGAGTGATGTTGGCGAACTTTGGCACAAAAACAGGCAAGAAGCACAACATTCCTGACTTTTGCATTGATTTAACCGATTAATGACCACACTGTGCAGCTGGTTATGTTTGGATATTACAATGATATTTATTACAAGAGAGCTGCAGCATTAGAAGTAGTGCCTGCCTTGCAGCTGCCATTTTGTATAAGTGGAATACATTCAAGAAATTAGCAATGTAGCAATATGAAGGCTTGATTGTTTAATATTGCACTATATATTTTTCTTCAAAAAGGTTTAAAAATACTGTCAAATAAGAATTTGTAGAAAAATACAATTCTACAAAACCGTCTTACTCAATCCCTTGTTCGTGTTATTTCTTCCCTTCTGGCTCGGAGCTGGACGTCATCTTCTCATTCTGCTTTTTAGGCTGAGGGAGAAGGATGACCTTGCCAATATTTTGGCGCTCGTGCATTCGCCTCATTGCATCTGCAACCTGAGCACAGAGCAGAGCAAAAAAAACAACAATACATTACTCAATTTGGCCACTTGAGGGCAGCACAAAATAAACTGAAAACAACATGCTGTAAATGCATTTTTGGCTATTTAGTTAATTATATAGATGCATCAATAGGAAAGTTTATGGTAATATTCAACTTAAGTTGGGAAAAAATGTCCAAGAATGGAGTGATACAAGTATTTAATCTTGGTTGGTTAGTACCAATAGAAGTTTGTGAACAAAATGAGCCAAAACAGTGAGGTGAATTCGCCGACATCGGGAAAATTAGCTGTAATAACGTACATATTTAGCTTTTTTCACAGTTTAAGTGGTTTCTGATCGATTTAATATTTCTCTACACACAATATACATAAAATAATGTATATTGTTATACTGCGATCAGTCTTTTATAACAAGGCTAATGCTATCCAGCTAGCCCCAGTGACGTGTTTGTTAGCTTAGCATAAAATGTACGCCGTGTCGGAACTCTTTAATAAAGACATTTAGTTGTAAATTGTATATTTATCATAACTGTAAATTAAAAATAGTTTTTCTTTAAATGTAACTTTTACTTAGTAGAACCACGCTCGTCCTTAAATTGCTAGGCTAACCTAGCTAGCTGGCGACTCAGTAGTTTCAGAATTCCTGAAAACGCTGGCTATCTCGCGGCCATGTTTGTGAACTGAAGTTTTATCGACACTATTAAATGTCAGAAATTGGTCTAAATTCAAGAAGCAGATGCATTTTTTGGTCGATTCTGAGATATTAAAAAATGAAAAATGGGAAAATGTTCAATGACATGTATGGAGACAAAACACTGTCATTATAGTTTGACAGTGAAAAGGAATTTGTGCGTTTTTTTAGTAATAGCTGTACTGACACTGATCAATATATATATATGTCCGATAATGGCTTTTTTGCCGATATTCCGATATTGTCCAACTCTTAATTACCGATACCGATATCAACCGATACTGATATATACAGTCGTGGAATTAACACATTATTATGCCTAATTTTGACAACCAGGTATGGTGAAGATAAGATCCTTTTTAAAAAAATAAAATAAGATAAATAAATTAAAAAAAATTTCTTGAATAAAAAAGAAATTAAAACAATATAAAAACAGTTACATAGAAACTAGTAATTAATGAAAATGAGTAAAATTAACTGTTAAAGGTTAGTACTATTAGTGGACCAGCAGCACGCACAATCATGTGTGCTTACGGACTGTATCCCTTGCAGACTGTATTGATATATATTGATATATAATGTAGGAACCAGAATATTAATAACAGAAAGAAACAACCCATTTGTGTGAATGAGTGTGAATGAGTGTAAATGGGGGAGGGAGGTTTTTTGGGTTGGTGCACTAATTGTAAGTGCATCTTGTGTTTTTTATGTGGATTTAATTAAAAAAACACACACAAAAATACCAAACAAAAAAACGATACCGATAATAAAAAAAACGATACCGATAATTTCCGATATTACATTTTAAAGCATTTATCGGCCGATAATATCGGTAGGCCGATATTATCGGACATCTCTATTAATTAGTACTTTAATATATTATTATTAATATGATATATATGTACATATATCCATCAATATCTAATAAAATATTCTAAACAAATATATATTATTAAAAACAATACTAGTATGTGTTTTTCAATGTCACTTTTCAGATTTATATGTTGATATTTTATACAGTCATCTTTTTCACTACCAATATTTATACATATTTTAATTTAGTTTCTGTTCTAAAACTTAATGGAAGTGTTTAAAACACTGTCTCCAAATACTAAACAGTAGTGTGTTTTAAAATCAAACAATTTTACACTGGTTGTACAAAAATATATTTAGTTATATATTTGTTATAATTGTGACCATGTGTTTTTTAATTGGATTATTTCCTTTTGTGATTACTATATTTTGTGTCATGTCTGTATGTGGTTTTTCTTCTACAAAATTAAACAACTGAATGAACATCCTCCAAGTGTGCTGATTCCATCATTTTTGCCAGGGGTTGTAGTGATCAAATTCTAAAACTACAAACATTATTATTATTATTATTATTATTATAATAATAGTAATTATTAATATTATTATTATATTATTATTGTTGCTTTTGTTAACTACATTGTTATCTTGGTAAACTAAGAATTAGTGTGTTCAAGGTACCTCCTCAAAGTGGTAGCAGGAGTCGATGTGAGGCTTGATCTTGCCCTGCCTGTAGAGCTCCAGCAGGGAGGCCATGGCGTCCTGAATGTGGCCGTCGTCCATGTAGCTCAGGTGGAAGCCGCACACGGCCTTGTTGGTCTGCATCAGCTTCATCGTGTTGATGGACAGCTGGTTGTACCACGTCTTCATCATGGCCAGCAGGCTCCTCTTCTGGCCCGTCACACAGTTGGCAGCACCTGGCATAACACATGACATGACGTAGTACATACAGTAGTTACACAGTAGATGTTAAAGTAATTTAAGTGAGTTTTACCAAACACGATGAGAGAACCCAAAGGTTTTAACAAGTTGAAGCCCTTCTGTGTGTCAGAACCACCCAGCGGGTCCAAGACGATGTCCACTCCTGCACATAGAACCAAGAAAACAATGAAAAAAGCCTCATTTATCTATTTTTTTCTTTTATTATGTGATACAATGTAAGGTTATTTAGCACATTGCATTCTGGTACATTTCATTTTTTATTTTTATGGATTTTTTTCGCCTAATAATTATTTGACTTTTTCTTGAAATAATGGTTGTCAACATAAATGACATTTAGTGTACAGACTGAATGCATTGTTACAGAAAGGAGGGAAAGTATTCAGAACACTTTAAATCTTCCACTCTTTTTTTCATTGCAGCCATGTGCTAAAATCTAAAAAAGTTCCCTTTATTTCTTGTTAGCACCCCATCTTGACAAAAAAAAACAGAAATGCAGACATTTTTGCAAATGTTTTAAAAATAAAAAACGCAAAAATCTCATGTACATCAGTCTTCAGACCCTTTGCACAATACTTTGTTGATGCAACTTTGGCAGCAATTACAGAGGAATGCTGCAGTTCTAAAAGAGTGACCATCGGGTTCTTGGTCACCTCCCTGACGAGACTAAGATGAATGCAGCAATGAACAGAAACATCCTGGATGAAAATCAATACTTCTCATCCAACCTGATGAAGCTTGAGAGGTGCTGAAAAGAGAAATGGGCAAAACTGCCCAAAGATAGGTGTGCTAAACGTGTGGCATCATTTAAAAAAAACTTGAGGCTTTAATTGCTGCTAAAGGTGCATCAACTAAGTGTTGAGCAAAGGCTGTGAATACTACATGTGATTTTTATATTTAAAAAAAAATAAATTTGCAAACATTCCTCCATTTCTGTTTTTTTTCTGTCTGTGTACATTAATGAGAAACTAAATTTTTTTTTTTTAATTTAGCAAATGGCTGCAATGAAACAAAGAGTGAAACATTTAAAGGGGTCTGAATACTTTCCGTTCCCACTGTATATTTTACTGCTCATCTTGGTATATAATTATTTTTTTTACTGTATGTGCTTTTCCTTGCCTTCTTGTTTGTGCTGTGAATAATTTTAAATTATGAATTAATGTGTTTTCATATCATTTGTATGAAAATAAAATAATTTTTTGTATTTATAGGTTTTATTATAATTCATTTGAAAATATGAATGAGTAGTTTAATAAACAGTTATATTGCTGAAAAATATTAAAACACGTTATTCATAGTTTTCAGTTTGATTTATCTAAAAAATATGAATGAGTATTTATTAATAACCTTTTCTTATCAAAGTGGATATTGGTATAATAATATCAACAACATTCTTTTTTACTCAGAACTATGCAAAAATATGAGTAACTATTAAAATTTAATTTGCTTATCATAGTTGATATCGATTTACAAATATTTAAATGTTTAATTTATAGTTTTTACAATGACTTATTTTAAAATATGAACTCATTTTTTTGTAGTAAAAGTTGATATTGGTGAAAAAAATTAAAAGATTGTATTTATTGTTTTTACTTCTAAATATGAATGTGTATTGTTTAATAACATTTGTTTATCATAAAAGATATTGGCATGAAAATATTAACATAATTCTCTATTCATAGTTTTTAGTATGAATTATAAAAATATAAATATTTGTTTAAATTAGATTTGCTTAACATAGTTGATATAAAAAATAGTCTTAAAATGTTTTATTTCTACTTTTTATTATGAATTATGTTAAAATATAAATACTTTTTTTTTTAGCAACAGTTGATACTGGTATACAAATATTAACAAAAAATGTATTTATAGTTTTTTTACTATGAACTGTATAAAAATATTTAAAAAAGAATGTGCTTATCGTAGTTGATATTGGTGTAAAACATCAATTAAATTGTATTCACAGTTTTTACGATGCATTATATGAAAAAATCAATTAATATTTCTAAACATTTGCCTATCATAGTTGATATTAGCATAAAAACAAATTTTAGTTTGTTCATAATTACAATGAATTGTTACATGAAAATATGAATTGATATTTAATCATTATGATAAAAAATGTATATGGTATTAAAAACACTGTTACTTTTTTTTATTTTTTTTTAATATATAGTAATTTTGGTGCTAGAACTATATTTACGGCACACTTTATTGTATGGCATTTCTCCAGAAGATTTAAGCACTTTTGGGGAAACTTTTATATCTGAATATAGATATGAATAAATAAAAGATAGCAGCCACTCACCTTTGGGGCTGATTTTACCAATTTCCTCCACGTAGTCTTTGGTGTGATAGTCGATGGGGTGAGTCACGCCAACCTCTGCGATGATATCGTGTTTGGAGGCCGACGCTGTGCCAAAGACGGTCACGTCGGGCACCATCTGACACAGCTGGGTGGCAGCAATGCCTACGCCACCTGGGCATGTGCAAACACAAGGACTTGAGTAAACAACCACAAAATATCCCATTGGGCATCTTCTTGCGTTTCTCATACAGTATGTTGTATACGCAAAAGGACGGAACACCAGTGTAGCACTGCAATACTTGTCCTTCTTCTTTAGCCAAGTACTACTTCTAAAATGTTTGCAGGTACCATTGTTTTTTATTCGTAGTACGAGGTATAAGTTAACAATATTTCAGGAGAATAAATGCAATTTGAATTTGATTTCAGCAAATTGTAAATGTATATTTATTTGATTAGTTCATTTATTTAAAGGTGTTTAATTACTTTTAATTCATCATTATCATCATCATCATCATCATATGTAAATGGGACGTTTGCACGTTAAGCTAATTTGGACAACTAGGTATGGTGAAGATACTGGTACTTTTGAAAAAAAATAAATAAATATATATACATATATATAGACATACATATACATACACATATACATATATATAGACACACAAATGTATATATATATATATATATATATATATATAGACACACATAGACACACAAATATATACATATATATACACACATTCCTATATACATGTGTATATATATATATATACACACACATATTTAAACATATATATACATATATACACACATATATGTATATGTATATATATATATACATACATACATATATAAACATATACATATATACACATACATACATACATACGTATATATATATATATATATATATATATATATATATATATATATATATATACACACACATACATATACTGTATATAAACATATATATACATATACATAAACATTATCTATATATACACACATACATACACACACGCACACACATATATATATATATACATATATACACACACACATATACGTATATATATATATATATATATATATATATATATATATATATATATATATATATATATATATATATATATATATATATATATATATATATTTGTATTGGTATTATTGGTAATATGCCCGAATGCAACTGAGATCGGCTCCAGCACCCCCCGCGACCCCAAAAGGGACAAGCGGTAGAAAATGGATGAATGGATGTTATATATTTTGTAAATTTGATAAAATGCTAAAAAATGTTTTTAAAAATATAGCAAAAAAGCATGACATAAAGTAGGAGTGTAAAAAAAAAAAAATTCAAATGAATCGCGATTCTTTTGTGTAACGATTCTTTATCGATTAAAATAAATAAATAAATAAATCGATTTTTTTTTTTTTTTAATCTGTCCTATCCAACCACTCAGGCAAATTATTTTGTTGATGGAGATGTCCATATCTGCTGCACAGCTTTACTTTAGAAAAAAAGTTCTCTAGTTGCCTTATTTGAAATGGACTTTATTAAATGTTTGGGTAGAATTTTATTAAACAAAACCCGTTTTCTTTTAAGTAATATACAAATCTATTAGTGGTGTTTCTTCTATTGTATGGAGAAATGTAGTTAATCAAAAAACTGACACCCAATGTAGTGATTTTGAATCGAGAATCGGGTTGAATCGAGAATCAATTCTGAATCGAATCGTTACCCTCAAGAATTGAATCGAGTCATGTGGTGCCCAAAGATTCACAGCCCTAATATAAAGAGAAAAAGTGTAAATGTTGATTCTAACCATTCATAACACAAAAATTTGGCTTTAAATAAAAAAAATAGTGGGGATTTTGGTAAATTACAGTCTCCCCAACACGTTTTGTCAAAAAGTGCAGGCGTCACATTTAAGGTTACATGTATTGTAGAGGCTTATTTAATGACAAACAAAACATTGGCAGCACCTAACGATCTACGAGCTACCTATTAATCACTATCAGTTATGGCAGCGAAAACCCGAGGTTGCCTGGCAACGCTGTGTCATGTTTAACCCGTTACCTCAGCGTTTCTCAAAGTGTCTCTATTCCCCACTGGTGGGGAATAGAGACATGACAGGTGGGGCGCGAGGAACGGGAGGAAATTTCACTTTAAATTTTTTTTTTTTTAATTATTATATTCTTAGATTATTTTTTTTACTATGCTTTCATTTTCTATACACACTGTAAATCACTTTGTGATTCTGTCTGTGAAATCCTCTATATAAATAAATGGAAATTACCGGTACTTATTTTTACTGTAGGCTTTATATTTCTCGGTACGAGCGAAAGTTTGACAGACATAGCAACAGTAACTAATGGGGGCGGGGCTAAATGGAACAAACTTTCGCGCGGAAGGGTAGCAGGCTAATGTGTGGATCACAATTACACAAATATATACATTTGTGACTCGAACCTCAAAGGTTGTCGAGCCAGAGCCAGCGCCTGCAGAGAAACAAAAATCTGACGGGCACACACTGTGTCATTCACCGGGAAGCACTCGCGTCAAGGCAGCTCAGCCCCGAACTCAATGAGGTTTTAACAGATGTTGTGAGCGCGGTAAATTTGATCAAAACACGACCACTGAAAGCGCGACTGTTCTCTGCACTGTGTGAGGAAATGGGAGCTGATCATACAGCCGTGCTGTTTCACAGTGAAGCAAGGTGGCTCTCCTGGGGGAAAGTGCTGTCACTTGCCCTGTCTTGCAAATGCATAGCTCCTCCTTTTTTTTGTTGCAAAGATTGCAAAGTGGCACTTTTATTGTATTTATTATTGAACTTGATGCAAGTTATTTGATTTATTATTGAACTTGATGCAAGTTATAACACTTTTTTTGATTTATTATTGAACTTGATGCAAGTTATAACACTTTTGTTTTATTTATTATTGAACTTGATGCAAGTTATAACACTTTTTTTGATTTATTATTGAACTTGATGCAAGTTATAACACTTTTGTTTTATTTATTATTGAACTTGATGCAAGTTATAACACTTTTTTTGATTTATTATTGAACTTGATGCAAGTTATTTGATTTGTTATTGAACTTGATGCAAGTTATAACACTTTTATTTGATTTATTATTGAACGTGATGCAAGTTATAACACTTTTTTTGATTTATTATTGAACTTGATGCAAGTTATAACACTTTTGTTTTATTTATTATTGAACTTGATGCAAGTTATAACACTTTTTTTGATTTATTATTGAACTTGATGCAAGTTATTTGATTTGTTATTGAACTTGATGCAAGTTATAACACTTTTATTTGATTTATTATTGAACGTGATGCAAGTTATAACACTTTTTTTGATTTATTATTGAACTTGATGCAAGTTATAACACTTTTGTTTTATTTATTATTGAACTTGATGCAAGTTATACCACAGCTGCACAGTTATTTTATTTATTATTGAACTTAATGTTATTTTATGTTATTGAGTTTGAATGTATACAACTTGATGTTCAATAAATTTGAAAATGTTAAAGCTTGGCATTAGCGCTCTGTTGGGGCGATGGGGGCAGGTGGGGCTTGAAAACTCCCCCTTGTCCAAAGTGGGGGATGACAAAAAAAGTTTGAGAACCACTGCGTTACCTGCAGCCATGTGGACCAGCACACTCTTGCCCGGCTTGAGGTTGGCCATCTCAAATAGCATCATGTACGCCGTCATGTAGTTGATGGGGATGGCGGCGCCCTCCTCGAAGCTCATGGACTCGGGCATGGGGAAGGCTCGACTGGCGGGCACCACCACGAATTCCTGCCACGCGCCGCAGCGGCTTAATATGATGACACGATCCCCCACCTGGATAAGGGGATAGGGGGCAGATTCAGATTACAACTAAAATACACGCAAGTTGGTCCAGCTTTATTTTAAGATGTGTAGCGAAGCCTAGTTCTTTTGTATTTATAACAAAGCAGCCCTTTGACTTGTTTGCATACACACTGTAACTCTGCACTCGTCCAACGCAATAGATGCCATATATGACATACAACAACGTAACATTAAGAAGCGGAACAGTGGAAATAAATGTTAGCAACACTCGCATAGCTATGTCAGCTATATGCTAACATAACGCCCCCATTTCTACGGCGACATCACGCAAATAATCCAACTTACAGCAAGCATGTTTGTAGCTAACTGACATATTGTTGGCAGTTTTATTTTAAGATGTGTGGCGAAGCCTTTTTGGTTTGTTCAAACAAAGTGGGTGACATATATATGTATGTATTTATCACATACAACAATGTAAGACTAAAGAGTGTAACAGTAGGAACTAAACGTCAGCAACACTAGCGTAGCTTTGTTAGCAACATGCTAACATTACGTTCATAGTTCAACTGCCACATCATGCTAGTTTAGCCTATTTGCTGAAGCAAAACATAATCAAACTTACAGTTTCCACATCTGTAGCTGACAGATCGTTAACAGGGCTTTATTTAAAGATGTATAGCGAAGCCTTTTTTCGACAAAGTGGTCGACATATGAACGGCATCAGTTTTAGACGCTTTCTATCACAACCAGGTAAGATTAAAGAGTGAAACAGGAGGAACTAAACATGAGCATAGCTATGTGAGCTATATGTATACACATCAGGGTCATCTACAAAACTCAAAAGCAGTGAAGTTGGCATGTTGTGTAAATGGTAAATAAAAACAGAATACAATAATTTCCTTTTCAACCTATATTCAATTGAATAGACTGCAAAATTTTTTTTTTTTTACAAATAATAGCTCATTTGGAATTTGATGCCTGCAACATGTTTCAAAAAAGCTGGCACAAGTGGCGAAAAAGACTGAGAAAGTTGAGGAATGCTCATCAAACACTTATTTGGAACATCCCACAGGTGAACAGACTAATTGGGAACAGGTGGGTGCCATGATTGGGTCTAAAAGCAGCTTCCATTAAGTGTTCAGTCATTCACAAACAAGGATGGGGCGAGGGTCACAACTTTGTGAACAAATGCGTGAGCAAATTGTCCAACAGTTTATGAACAACATTTTGCAACAAGCTATTGCAAGAAATTTAGGGATTTCACCATTTACGGTCCGTAATATCATCAAAAGGTTCAGAGAATCTGGAGAAATCACTGCACGTAAGCAATGATCTTACAGACCTTCGATCCCTCAGGCGGTACTGCATCAAAAAGCGACATCAGTATGTAAAGGATATCACCACGTGGGCTCAGGAATACTTCAGAAAACCACTGTCAGTAACTACAGTTGGTCGCTACATCTGTAAGTGCAAGTTAAAACTCTACTGTGCAAAGCCAAAGCCATTTATCCGAGCTCTTCTAAGATGGACTGATGCAAAGTGGTCTGACGAGTCCACATTTCAAATTGTTTTTGGAAACTGTGGACGTTGTGTCCTCTGGAACAAAGAGGAAAAGAACCATCCGGTTTGTTATAGGCGCAAAGTTGAAAAGCCAGCATCTGTGATGGTATGGGGGTGTATTAGTGCCCAAGACATGGGTAACTTACACATCTGTGAAGGCACCATTAATGCTGAAAGGTACATCATGTTGTGGAGCAACATATGCTGCCATCCAAGCAACGTTATCATGGACGCCCCTGCTTATTTCAGCAAGACAATGCCAAGCCACGTGTTATAACAACGTGGCTTCATAGTAAAAGAGTGTTGGTACTAGACTGGCCTGCCAGTAGTCCAGACCTGTCTCCCATTGAAAATGTGTGGCGCAATATGTAGTGTAAAATACCACAATGGAGACCCCAAACTGTTGAACAACTTAAGCTGTACATCAAGCAAGAAAGGAAAGAATTCCATCTGAAAAGCTTCAAAAATTGGTCTACTCAGTTCCCAAACGTTTACTGAGTGTTGTTAAAAGGAAAGGCCATGTAACACAGTGGTAAAAATGCCCCTGTGCCAACTGTTATGCAATGTGTTGCTGCCATTAAATTCTAAGTTAATGATTATTTGCAAAAAAAAATTACGTTTCTCAGTTTGAACATTAAATATCTTGTCTTTGCAGTCTATGCAATTGAATATTAGTTGAAAAGGATTTGCAAATCATTGTATTCTGTTTTTATTTACGAATTAAACAACGTGCCAACTTCACTAGTTTCGGGTTTTGTACAAACCCTGTTTCCGTATGAGTTGGGAAATTGTGTTAGACGTAAATATAAACGGAATACAATGATTTGTGTGGTAATCTGAAATTTCCTTGCTCATTTCTGTTGTTGTCTGCACACCATGTTCACTCTCTCTCTCGTCCACAGTATGGAGTGCAGCTGGCGCAAGGCAGCAGCACACACCTGACTTAGATTAGAAGCAGCCTATTTAACCTGGCTGCTGACGGCCTGTGAGCGCCGGAACTTTGTCACTGCTTGCAAACCTGTTGATCTTGCCAGAGAACTCACTAGTTCGTCGTGTGCCATTCATCTAAGGTTTGCCTGTATTTTTCCTAGCCTTGTCTAGCGTTTTTAGTTTGTACTTTGTCCTTATATTAACTTCTTTCATGAAGTATTTTTCCTAGCCTTGTCTAGCGTTTTTAGTTTGTACTTTGTCCTTATATTAACTTCTTTCATGAAGTATTTTTCCTAGCCTTGTCTAGCGCTTTTAGTTTTGTGTGTTATCTCTCTTAGTAGTTTTTTACATGGTGTGTTTTGTTGTGTTTACCACCATCGCCTTTGTTTTGTTACTTTGTGCTTCCTCCTAAATAAAAGGAAGAACAATTGTACACAACACGTCTCTGCATCCTTGAGATCCACTCCACCACTTCCTAACAATTTGAAAACCATTTTCAACCCATATTCAATTGAATGCACTACAAAGAGAATATATTTGATGTTCAAACTCATAAACTTTATATTTTTTTGCAAATAATAATTAACTTAGAATTTCATGGCTGCAACACGTGCCAAAGTAGTTGGGAAAGGGCATGTTCACCACTGTGTTACATCACCTTTTCTTTTAACAACACTCAGTAAACGTTTGGGAACTGAGGAGACACATTTTTAAGCTTCTCAAGTGGAATTCTTTCCCATTCTTGCTTGATGTACAGCTTAAGTTGTTCAACAGTCCGGGGGTCTCCGTTGTGGTATTTTAGGCTTCATAATGCGCCACACATTTTCAATAGGAGACAGGTCTGGACTATAGGCAGGCCAGTCTATAACCCGCACTCTTTTACTATGAAGCCACGTTGATGTAACTCGAGGCTTGGCATTGTCTTGCTGAAATAAGCAGGGGCGTCCATGGTAACGTTGCTTGGATGGCAACATATGTTGCTCCAAAACCTGTATGTACCTTTCAGCATTAATGGCGCCTTCACAGATGTGTAAGTTACCCATGCCTTGGGCACTAATACACCCCCACACCATCACAGATGCTGCCTTTTACACTTTGCGCCTATAACAATCCGGATGGTTCTTTTCCTCTTTGGTCCGGAGGACACGACGTCCACAGTTTCCAAAAACAATTTGAAATGTGGACTCGTCAGACCACAGAACACTTTTCCACTTTGTATCAGTCCATCTTAGATGAGCTCAGGCGCAGCGAAGCCGACTGCGTTTCTGGGTGTTGTTGATAAACGGTTTTCGCCTTGCATAGGAGAGTTTTAACTTGCACTTACAGATGTAGCGACCAACTGTAGTTACTGACAGCGGGTTTCTGAAGTGTTCCTGAGCCCATGTGGTGATATCCTTTACACACTGATGTCGCTTGTTGATTCAGTACAGTCTGAGGGATCGAAGATCACGGGCTTAGCTGCTTATGTGCAGTGATTTCTCCAGATTCTCTGAACCCTTTGATGATATTTCGGACCGTAGATGGTGAAATCCCTAAATTTCTTGCAATAGCTGGTTGAGAAAGGTTTTTCTTAAACTGTTCAACAATTTGCTCACCTATTTGTTGACAAAGTGGTGACCCTCGCCCCATCCTTGTTTGTGAATGACTGAGCATTTCATGGAATCTACTTTTATACCCAATCATGGCACCCACCTGTTCCCAATTTGCCTGTTCACCTGTGGGATGTTCCAAATAAGTGTTTGATGAGCATTCCTGAACTTTATCAGTATTTATTGCCACCTTTCCCAACTTCTTTGCCACGTGTTGCTGGCATCAAATTCTAAAGTTAATGATTATTTGCAAAAAAAAAAAAAGTTTATCAGTTTGAACATCAAATATGTTGTCTTTGTAGCATATTCAACTAAATATGGGTTGAAATTGATTTGCAAATCATTGTATTCCGTTTATATTTACATCTAACACAATTTCCCAACTCATATGGAAACAGGGTTTGTATATGGATCATGTTTCCTGTCTATGAGAAAATAGTTTTTTCATCAAAACTCAAGACATTCGAAGTCAATTGTCTTTTCTCAAAAATATAACAACAAGTGAGGGAGATGATCGATTTTTCTCACGTTTGTTGTCCATAGACATATGTTAGAATGTCCTTTACACATTAGGGGACCTCTAAAGCTAAAGCAATAGCCTGGTCTGGAATGTTGCACAACGTCTTGCAGTATATTCCACCTCGGAAAAAAACACATTAATTTGGAGCTATTTGGAAGGCTTCATTTGACCTGGCAAATGACCACGAAATAAACGAGAGGTGATTGCAGGAAGGCTGACGTAAGTTCCCCGGGAGAGATGAATAACAAAAAGGCCCATTTTCAAAGAGGACATTTTGGAGACTCTGAAACAAGGCCGGACAAATTACAGCTGGCGTGTTGACACAACACATCTGCTTCACATAACGTGCTTCTTTGGAAACCAAGATGGCCTGACAAAAAGCACACAAACACCGAACGGCAAGAGTTGGGCTATGTCTAATCCCTGGAATCCATGTCTGGAGCTATACCAAGCAGCTCGACCAGATACAGTATTTTTATTACTCCAGATAAAGACTCAGGAAGATTGACTTTGATCAGCCTCAAGGCCTCGATTACATTATGACTTAAATACTATCATCACTTAGATGTGTTCCTGCTCAGGGAGAAAGGTCAGGTGAGGATTAGCCAGGAAATAATGGCAACAAATAATAACACTTATAAAAGAAAGTTTGGTAGTATGGGGAACATTATCTAAGTAACAAATACTTAATTTAGAGTTACTTGGACACTATAGGGAACATATTCTAAATACCCTAAACTTATTGAGGGATGATTCTTAGTTAATGACTTACTGGTTGTATAATAAGGCCACACAGAATAAGGCATTAATAAGTACTTAATAATGACTAATTAGGAGCCAATATGTTACTAATTTGCATATTAATAAGCAACTAATTAATGGTGAATATGTTCCCCATACTAAAGTGTTACTAAAAGTTTTAGTATGGACAGAGAGGAGAATAAAAGAAAACATTTTAGTCTGTCAGCCTAATAATTTAACCTCTTTATGAAGTTTAGCCAAGTCTCAGGCATTTACCATAAAACATCACATTTTTTAAGTGCGCTATCTTGTGCGCATGCGCACAACGCAAGACCGCTTCATTGAAGAAAAAGGGTTGCGTGATTAATAAAAACCTGACGTCCAATAAAACTTCTACAAACTTGTCCCTTGGAAGTAAAAAATAAAAATAGGAAATACATTTCAGTACACAAAAATTGTCAGTCGAGTGGAGTAGATATAAAAAATATATATAATAATAATAATAAAGCTATGCAAACCGTTAGAAAATGCGTAAAAAGACGCCACATGGTGTAATAATGTAATAATAATGACTTTGTATTACTCACTTTGCGGTCCTTCACGTCTCCTCCGACAGCTTCGATGACTCCCGAGGCCTCCATGCCCAGAGTGACAGGCGGGGCGGGCAGCGGCTCGTACAGTCCCTGCCTGCCCATCAGCTCGGCGAAGTTGAGCCCGCACGCCTGCACCCGAACCAAGACCTCTCCGGGCTGCAGCGCGGGCTTCTTGAAGGCTTTCACCTGCAGCTTGACTTTGTCGTAGCCTCCGTAGCCGGTGAGCACGAGAGCCCGGCACGTCTCCTCCTCCGGGGGGGATGATGATGACTCTCCGGCGGACTTCAGCTGCTGCTGCGCCGGAGGACCCACTTCACCAGACATGACGGACTAACTCTGGTTAAGGTCCGGATCGATTGGGGGTGAGCCTGTTTGGGTTCTTCTCTTTCCAAAATTACATATGCTGCTCAATTTGGTGGAAAGACGCAGTCAAACTGCTTGTCAATCTTTAACTGCGCGTTCTTTGCAATTTCAAGCGCTCACTTTCATTTGATAGGGCTCAACAAGTGTGTTGGCAACACAGCTTCCGGTTTGCACTTTCACAATAAAACTCCCTTTAACCTTAATTACCCTGCGAGTCAAAAATCCTTTACATTACAGGAGCGCTCTGCTGTTTTGAAGAACCATACTGCTATATATGCTAGTCAAAGATCCACTATATGAGAGGAGCACTATGGTCACCAACCTTTTCGGGGCCCAAGAACCCTGGTCTCAACCTAAAAACCAACTATGTTTTATATATATATATATATATATATATATATATATATATATATATATATATATATATATATATATATTCATACATACATACATCCCATCCATCCATTTTCTACCGCTTGTCCCTTCTTGGGGTTGCAGGAGCCTCTCTTTCATATATATATATATATATATATATATATATATATATATATATATATATATATATATATATATATATATGTCTTAATAAGGTTATCCAAAAAATAGTGCTCGATACCATAGTAGAGCGCAATATATGTATGTGTGGGAAAAAAATCACAAGACTATTTCATCTCTACAGGCCTGTTTCATGAGGGGGGTACCCTCAATCGTCAGGAGATTTTAATGGGAGCATTCGCATACCATGGTTTATATAGGGCACAGAGTGGGTGGGTACAGGCTGGCCTAGGAGCGTGGTGATTGGCTCATGTGTTACCTAGGAGGTGTTTCCGTCTATGGCGGCATGTTGTTACAATTTCGCTGCGCTTGTTAAAGGATGACAGGTCTGGACGGTAAATAATAAACAGTTTCTCTTTCAAGCATAGGTTGCATCTTTTATTACCACTATTGTAAGGTGTGCTGGATGCAAGAATTTGCCATGTTATTGAATATTCAACATTATTGTCTTTGAGGTCCCAAATGTGTTTGCTGAGTTCTGTGGTATTTCGCAGGTTTTTGTTCCTGAAAGAAGCCTTGTGATTGTTCCATCTGGTTTTGAATTCTCCCTCGGTTAATCCTACATATGTGTCGGATGTGTTAATGTCCTTGCGTATTACCTTAGATTGGTAGACAACTGATGTTTGTAAGCACCCCCCGTTGAGAGGGCAATCAGGTTTCTTTCGACAGTTACATCCTTTGTTGGTTTTGGAGTCGCTCTGTCTGGGGGCCGACGGCTCATTTGCAATTGTTTTGTTGTGGTTTGAGATGATTTGTCATATATTGTTCATGCAGCTGTAGCTCAATTTAATGTTGTTCTTGTTGAATACTTTTCTTAGGGTGTTGTCTTTGGGAAAGTGTTTGTCAATCAGATTGAGGAATTTGTGTCCAATGTTCGTTGAGACGTTTTTGCTGTATGGGGGGTTGTACCAGATGATGTCGTTTCGTTTTCTGTTCTTTTTTGGCTGGTTTCCTGGCGTGGGTTCATAGGTGAGGGTGAAATTGTATCCGCTTTCATCAAGGGCTTTTTGGTACGGGGGGGTTGCTTGGTCAAATTCAGCTTTGCTAGATGACAGCATCGATAGCCTTTTATTGATTCCGGTAGGTATTCTTTTCGTGGTGGTGGGTGGGTGGTTGCTGTCATGGTGCACGTATTGGAGTGTTGTGTTGGGTTTCGTGAATGGTTGGTAGCTGTTATTTCTCAGGTTGAAAGTGACGTCAAGGAAGTTGACGGTTTGCTTGTTGGCTTCAATCGTGATCCGTAGGCCGTTCTCTTTGAAAATTTGGCATATGCGCTTCTTGGTATTCTCGCTGCTCCTTGGCGAGGCGCGACACACTGCCAGTCCGTCATCACGGTAAATACCAAGGTTCAGATTGAGGCTAGCGAGCTGGGAGAGGAGGAAACTCCCAACGAGTTCACACGTTTCTGCTCCGTCGAAACTTCCCATAGTGACGTCAAATGTTGCATTGTTCTTTTTTTGCCATGGTGTACTGTTGTGGATGAGAATGGAGTTTTTTGCGTGGATGATGATGTTTCTTTCGTTGCCTGTGATTGAGTCGTAGTCTGAGGCGAAGTCTAGTGCTTGAGTCAGTAGGTCTTGCGTGATGGAAGGGTAAAATTCCTCGATATCAAAGGAGATAAAGTTGTGCTGTTGTTTGTCTTGGATGTTGTTGAACCATTTGATTACTGCTGCTGTATTTCTCCATTGGTTGAGTGGTGTATTGTCCTTGATTTTTGTGTTGACTCTGTCCAGGATTATTTTGCTGATTTTTCCTATTTCAGATTTAGTTGGGTTTATTAGTCGGCATGTTGGGTTATTTGCGAAGTTGGGTTTGTGGTCCTTCAATGTGATGAAGGCTTCCTTGTTGGCTGTGGCGTCCACCCTGTCCTCAATGTCCAGTTCAGCCGCGATCCTTTTATTTTCCAGGTGGATGTTCTGTAAGGTGTTGGGTTGCGCTTTTTTGTATGATTTGGTGATGCTTCTGTCCAGTAAGGTGTGGTGTTCTGGTATGTCCATTCTGTAGAAGTTTGTGGTTTTATCGGCAGCTATGATGAGGTTGTTTACTTTCTTGATGCGCTCCTTGTCATTTTTCAGCTTGGTGAGGAGTGGGTTGCGGATTGGCTTGAATTTGACTGATTATATCATTTTGAGCATGTCGTTCTCAAAATCCTTTAGTTCCTCAACTGTGGGTGGGTTCTTGGTAGATTTGAATCCGTAAGTTTCCTTTTGCATTCCTTTTGTTTCAGGGTGGAGGAAAAAATGTGCTTTCCACCGCATCCTTACCTTACAATAGTGGTAATAAAAGATGCAACCTATGCTTGAAAGAGAAACTGTTTATTATTTACCGTCCAGACCTGTCATCCCTCAACAAGCGCAGCGAAATTGTAACATGCCGCCATAGACGGAAACACCTCCTAGGTGAGCCAATCACCACGCCCCTAGGCCAGCCTGTACCCACCCACTCTGTGCCCTATATAAACCATGGTATGCGAATGCTCCCATTAAAATCTCCTGACGATTGAGGGTACCCCCCCTCATGAAACAGGCCTGTAGAGATGAAATAGTCTTGTGATTTTTTTCCCACACATACATATATTGCGCTCTACTACGGTATCGAGCACTATTTTTTGGATAACCTTATTAAGACATATACTCCGCTCCAAATTGACATTTGTTGAGCACTGTACGACGATCAGAAATGGAAAAATTCAACATCGACTACTCCACGAAGAACATTCCCATACCCGCGCAGAATGACTACAAGCTAAGGCTCATAGAAAAGACGGAACACTTCCTAAGAAGGATGCGGTGGAAAGCACATTTTTTCCTCCACCCTGAAACAAAAGGAATGCAAAAGGAAACTTACGGATTCAAATCTACCAAGAACCCACCCACAGTTGAGGAACTAAAGGATTTTGAGAACGACATGCTCAAAATGATATAATCAGTCAAATTCAAGCCAATCCGCAACCCACTCCTCACCAAGCTGAAAAATGACAAGGAGCGCATCAAGAAAGTAAACAACCTCATCATAGCTGCCGATAAAACCACAAACTTCTACAGAATGGACATACCAGAACACCACACCTTACTGGACAGAAGCATCACCAAATCATACAAAAAAGCGCAACCCAACACCTTACAGAACATCCACCTGGAAAATAAAAGGATCGCGGCTGAACTGGACATTGAGGACAGGGTGGACGCCACAGCCAACAAGGAAGCCTTCATCACATTGAAGGACCACAAACCCAACTTCGCAAATAACCCAACATGCCGACTAATAAACCCAACTAAATCTGAAATAGGAAAAATCAGCAAAATAATCCTGGACAGAGTCAACACAAAAATCAAGGACAATACACCACTCAACCAATGGAGAAATACAGCAGCAGTAATCAAATGGTTCAACAACATCCAAGACAAACAACAGCACAACTTTATCTCCTTTGATATCGAGGAATTTTACCCTTCCATCACGCAAGACCTACTGACTCAAGCACTAGACTTCGCCTCAGACTACGACTCAATCACAGGCAACGAAAGAAACATCATCATCCACGCAAAAAAC